>NW_028252568.1:0-191959 GCF_964263255.1 Lissotriton vulgaris | reverse complement strand
CCCCCCAAACAGCCCCCCAAAAACATGCAAGTGAACAAAAATGGAAAAACTTTTTCACCATGGATTTTCTCCAAACCACTTGCATGCAATATTAGACCTGCATGCAATGCCCCCAGACCCCTCAAACCTCCCGCAAAAAATGAGAACACCCCCAAACAGGCCGAAACCAAAAATGTTAAATGTGACACTTAGAAACTGTCCGGCCTACCAGTCAAAATCACTCCCAACGCACTCTGCAGCTAGGCCTTAACTCCCCTTTCCCACCATGGATTTTCTTCAAACCACTTGCAATCAAAATTAGACTATCCCAGCAGTGCTCCCAGACCCCCAAACCCACCTCCAAAAACCTAGAACCCCCCCAAGCAGCCCCCCAAAACACACAATACTGCCAGGCCTCAGTTTAAATTGTGCCAAAACGCTGTCTGCAACTGCGCCCAAACCCCCCTTTTCCACCATGGATTTTCGTCAAACCACTTGCAATCAAAATTAGACTTTCCCAGCAGTGCTCCAAGACCCCCCGACTCACCCCCACAAATCTAGAACACCCCCAAAAACATGCAATACTGGTATATTCAAAACATGTCAAATTGCGCTGTTCACAAAAAAGCACTTCCTCTGCTTCGATCCTCTTGAAACTTACCTGGACACTTGTTCCAGCGATTCCCAAGATTCTCAGCAAGGCAGAACAAACTCGAACCACTGCGCTCTTTGAAGAAGAAGAAGAAGAAGAAGAAGAAGAAGGTCTACGACTAGTTTTCATTTAGTTTTCACCCAAACACATGCGCCCGCAAAACACCAAAAAAGGCTAAAATTCTGCAAAATCTGGACCAATGAACGCCAAACCCCCCTAAAACCTTGCCAACATCATTATGAACGAGCCTGCATCGGGCCCTGAGCCCTAGACTTAGCAGGAACCCTATCAACTAATCAACTTAAACCCAAAACCCCTAGTAAATCGCACTGAACCCTAAACCCTAGATATACTTTGTCTGTCTGTGTCAAAGAGCCTAGGTATGCTACATCAGGATGCTTCACTCAGTGGTGCCTGCCTTGACCGTCTGCATGGCCCTGCTGCAAGCATGGGCCAAAAATCTGTTCCGCTCAAGAATTTGCGATTTTTCTGTAATTTCGCGAGATTTGCGAAAAACAGCAGATTTCGCAAACATAACGGATGTTTGGCCCAAGCTTGAGGCAGTGCCATGCAGACGGTCAAGACAGGCACCACTGAGTGAAGCAACCTGATATAGCATACCTAGGCTCTTTGTCAGACAGACACAGCATATCTAATTGTATGCAGCAAGCCACATAGCCCCAATTTTACATGAACTGCTATCTGGAGTGGACTCTGCCTGGCATAACAACAACAGTACACTGCCTCACCCTTGACCACTAAATACCACGAATAGACAGACATGTAGTTCTGCTGTAGTAGTTGTTGTAGACTGGTTTACCTGTTTGCCACTCATGAATTGGCCATAGTTCTTCCGTAAACCGACGCTGATGATCCATCCATCCCAGTGAGTGACTGTAAATCAATCATCATGGTATATTGGCAAGTGAGCCCACTCCAAGGACATTTTGCATATTGTAAAATGCAACATAGTGGCCCCTGAATTTGAAGTACAATTTGAATTAAACAAGGTAAAAAAAACAGAGTAGTAGACATGAGTTACAATTACTGTGTAAAAGATTAAATAATAAATAAGACAAGACATATGATTCATTTCATGCACAAAAAAACAAACAGCAATTGGTTTCATCAGAGCCAGACAGCCATTGCTGTCCACTGCATGCCATCTTCTCAATTATTCATTACCTGTTCTACTTTTTGTCCGCATCTTCTTCGGAAAGTGAGGGTCCACAGGGCAGCCTCTCCTGTCAATTTCAGAAGTAACTCTGTCAGCAATCAGCAAGCATGTAGTCAGTCAGTAATTTCAGTCCCACTTGAGGGGACTCATCTATGAAAACAAAGTTTCTTTATTCTTCGTAATCCATCCATCTGCCTTGAGGGAAATGGATAGGTGGAGTCTGGAGGAGGAGGATAGAGGAGCATGATTGAGTTGTGAACTTGTGAACCTCAGGAATGCAGACTGCGGCACCTTCAAATCAATAAGGAAAATAAGATGAAGACAGTGCTGCTGATGGACTTGTTGTGAGAGTTTTGTTGTGGTAAAATTGCAAAACAAAGAAAGACACACAGGAATAAAAGTGAATAAGGGCAAAAAAAAGGAAGTAATTTTCAGGCCTCGTGTCAGGGAAGTAGAGCTCGTCCTCAAACTCTATGAATTGAGATGGGAGTAAGTAAGCTAACAGAGAAGAACGTCCATCACCTAAGTCAGTGTCCTCTTCTTCCTGCGTGCATTCACGTATTTTTTAATCTGGTGGTATGAAGTGCTGATTCATCTTGATCAGTGTTAACCTTCCCAAATTTTTGGGAGAGAGGCGGGTCCTTTTTGAAGTTACAATGGCACCAGCAGCACTGAAAACACGTTCAGAAGACAAGCTTGCTAGTGGGCAAGACAAATAATTTAGAGCCAGGTTGGTGATCAGTGGCCATAGAGGCCTTTCCTATACCAATACAGCAATGGGTTCTGATTAACAAAGACCTCTGTTGGGTCATCCAGATAGGCCTGCACCATCGACTCAAGGTTCTCCATGGTTGCTCCACTTTGCGTACCATCTGTGGCCTTTGCAGCACTGGAACAAGCAAACCCTTGATGAGTTAGCCAATCCGCTTCCGACAATATTATGGCTGGGCCTGGTGCAGGTGAGGATGATGATACGGTTGCTGCTGGTGTCATTAACGGCTGTGAGGGAAAGTGACTCCCTTCGGCCACAGATTCAGAAGTGGAACTTGACGCCGGATGGCCTGCTGATTCAGTTGTACTTCTGCCGGCTTCTTGAATTTTCTGCCGCTCTTTTTGAAACCGAGTGGCTGACACAGCTAGCCAATGTTTGTACTTTGAAACATCTGCTTCATCAAAAGGAATGAAAGCTTTGCTTGCCACTGCCTTTTTGTACCGTGGATCCAGAATAGTGGCACAAATGTAATGTTGTTCTGTATGTATGTTTTTAAGCCTTTCATTGTCAACTAGGCGGCTTAATAACCTCTCCGCCAACTTGCTTTTCAGCATCATCTCGGAACGTTGAAGACACCGCCTTCAGTTGGTGCTCTAGCATGACCAACAATGGGATAGCTTTGCCCAAAGAACAGTCCTCCCTGCTGACTTCACGCGTGAAGACCTCAACAGGACGAAGCATGTCTGTCAGGCTTGCAACTAGCTTCCATTCCTCCAACTCTAGCCTCATGTCTTTCATAGTAGAACCCAGTTTATAGACATAATCATTTATTACCCCCCCTGCTCAGACAGACGCTCAAGCATGTAAAAGTTTGAGTTCCAACGTGTTGCCACCTCCTGGATGAGTCCTTTGACTGGCAGTCTACGTTTATGTTGAACGCTCCTCAGCTCCTTCCGGGCCTTAAAAGAATGGCTGAAATGTGTGCAGATTCTTTGGCAGGTGGTCAGTAACTTGCTGACTGTGTTTTCATTTTTCAAGAAATCTTACACCAGGATGTTAATACTGTGCGCCAAACACGGCACTCTGAAATAGCCACCTTGCTGCATGGCCTTAACTATATTACTGCCATTATCTGTGGAAACATAACCAACCATCCAATTTCTTGGATGCAGCCATCCAGAGACCTTCCAATCAAACTCATCCAAAAGGTTAGGTGCAGTATGAGTTTTCCACATGGCAAACATGGCTAATGTTGCATGTTTCCGAGTAGCTTGAAAAACTGTGTCCGTGTCAACACCTGCATCTGTCTTGTCTCTAACCCCTGCAAAAGAGACCCAGTGTGCAGTGATGCACATGTAATCAAGGGCTTGGCAACTGGTCCACATGTCTGTTGTCAAGTGGATAGTGTGAACAGCACTCTTCTGCAAAGCTGCCCCAATCACCTCCAGCACATCTTGATGTAGTGCTGGAACCGCAACTCTGGCAAAATAGGACCGGCTAGGAACCTTCCATTTAGGGCAGACTGTTGCCACAAATTCTAGACAACCCACCCCTTCCACGAAAGAAAAAGTGAGAAGGTCCAGCGCTAGCATTTTAGCCAGCTTTGCTTTATACAGACGTACCTTTGGGTGGTTGCGTTCAAATAACGCATCCGACCAAAACATGCTTCTAATGGTGGGCTGGACCATTTTACGTGATGATGATTGTAGGAGAGTATGGTCTGCTTTCCTATGGTCACCCCAGATTTTTGCTTTTGCTTCACTGGTTTTTGACATAATGTGGCTGTGGGCCTGCTAATCAGACCCACAGCCTGCTGTTCTCTCTCTAAATTCATATCCATGTACTTTAGGTACATACCTAATTGGACATGGGTTCACCTTATCAGCCCCTGTACAGTACACTATAGGTGCCCAGGGCATAGGTGCATCCAAGGCCTACCAGGGGCTACAGCATATCTTTTGCCACCCCTGGCTGGCAATCCAAACTGACACAACTGGCTGATCACTCAGCTGGGGCAAGGTCGTGTAATCACCCCTTGCTTAGATATAGTATACCTATATCTAAACCTATATCTGGACACATATATACCTATAAGTCACTCCTATGGCAGGCCTTAACAATCCTGGAGGCAGAGTGCTTGGTTTTATGTGAGATGGTGCTCTAGCATGAGCTGAGCCTGTCTGCAGCTGTCGGGACCAGTTCCCTTAGCTGTTCCGGGGTATTGCCATACCATATACTCTTAAGTGCATTATAATCCTCACGGTTACTTGCTAACTTTGGTTTGGCTTTATCAAAAAATGTTGTGTATGGTGTCATACACTTTGGAATACTACCCCCTCGCCAGTCCTGGCGACGGGGGTAGCATTCCACCCTTCTAGAGGGAGAAGACATGTTACTTTTCTTAAACACGGTTAAATCTAACCAAAGCCCCAGCATCTCAAAATGGATGCTGCTGCCACAGACACGAGTCTGGCCTCCTGCTGCTGACTGAAACTCCGGCAGGGGAGGCCTGGACAATAGATATCCTGTCACAGGGAGGTGTCACACCACCCCAGACAGGAGACAGTGGATTGTAGCAGGGAGGGTTGAATGAAACTAGACACTGCCTGGGGAGCACAAGGCTTCCCATGCATAGTCCAGTTCAAACCGGTGCTGGGACCCTCCAGTCCCAGCTCTGGCGTGAAACTGGACAAAGGGAAAGTGGTGTAACCACCCCCTTCCTGGGTCCCACCCATAGGAGGGACCTAGCAGGTAATCCAGCCCCTTGATTTGGATAAAGGTAGGAGCTGTGCCAACACACATCAGATTATCCTGACTGAAACTTATGAAACGAAACTCTGGACCTTTCGACATCCTACTCGACGTAGAAGACTGAAGAATCTCCCTTGTGGTCAAGGAGTGACCACCCTGTGCAAACAGGCACCATCCAGCACCTCACTGTTTGCTTTGTTGCAGTTCCAGCCGGAACTCGAGTGACAGAGATCAACATGACCCAGCGTTCCTGCCTTCCAACAGCCCGATCCACAGTCCCAGCAAGTCTGAGAACCATGGAAGTGACCTGAAGAGTGGGGCTGGCCAACTTGGAAAAACTACAAAGTGCTGACCATGCAGCTCCTGAGGCTTCTTCGACGCTGTGCATTGGGGTTTGAGAAGCCCCAGCCCCGTGCAGTTTTTGCACCAAAGCTCCCCCCTCCACACTCACCGAGTGCTGCGTGGGGCCCTTCTGCATCTTTCTGCTCGAGGCGTTGGTCCAGTCGCTTGCCCGTTGGCTAGCGGCCCCAGTACCGACGAACCTGTGAATTTGCTCTGCTAGTCTGGTTGCTCCAGACTGGCCCTCGCTCCCCTGAAAAGGAGCACCCGCTCTGACCTTGCTGTTACGAGTAAGAAGCGATCTTCGAATCCTGCGTGGGTTGCGCTTGCCAAGGTTTATTTGATCCAATCCGGAAGTCGACACCGCCAACAGTGAGAGCCTATGTGGGACAGCTCGTGATCCACTCCTAGACATCCTCGGTGCCCCAGAGTCCACATGGCAGTGGAGACAAGCTTCTCGACAACCACCTGATTGCGCCCGACATTGCCTGGTTCCTTCCTGTTCCACCCTGCTCACTGCTGAGAGACCCAGACTCTGTCCCCTCTGCTTTCAGGTACTCTTCATCTTTGATCCACCCTTGGATTGCACCGGACACTTCTCTTCTGGCCTCCTGCAGCATCTTCATCTCCAGGCTCCATAGATCTAAACGACGAAAGCCGACACGACTTTGCACCTGTGCACCCGCTTCCTGTGGGTGAGGTAACTCTTGAACGCCGGTGCTCCTGTAGTGGTATACACCTCTAGTGTCTAAGTCTAAAGTTTTGTACTTCTAGTCCAGTCGGAAGACTCTTAAAACAGTAACTCAATAACTTTTACGCACCATTGACTTTGCATTGGTGCATGTGTGTGCTTTTAGCGCTGCACCCGAATCCCACGGGCTTTTTCCGACTTCATCACTGCTAGTCCTGATTAGTCCCAGCGATTCCCCAGGCCCTAGGCCTGACCACTGTTCAATTAGTGATACTTATACCACTTATTTAGTATATGGTTTGAGTGGCCCCTGGCCTCATCCAAATTGTGCAACTTTCTTATGTTTTACTGTGCTTTTGTTTAAACGCTTGTACTTCTATACTCATAAAGAGTACAGGGGATTATTCTGAGAATAAATACATATAATTTTATAATATATAACTTGTGTGGTATCCTTTCATTTGATATTACAGGATTGTATTTGGTAAAACAGCTGGCTTCACATGCCCTCTTGAGTTTAGACTGAAGGTTGCTTAGTCCATGCTACCCCTAGGATAGCTTGTCTATAAGGTTGACTTACAACCACCACCATAAGGGATTGTTTGGACTGATACAAGGTGCCCCCAGAATTGGAGACATCATGTATCAGGCCAACTTCTCACAATGATGATGATGATGATGCAGACTTCCAACCAGTTGGGCTCATTGATGTACTTTTTCGCATTGGTGTCTGTCCCAGACTCTTAGTGTGCCTCATACATGTTGCAGGGGTAGAGGGTGTGGGCTGTACCACTGCAGTGCTGCTGCCAGGGGTACTGGGTGTACCAGAAAAAATGTCGGTCGGTTCTTGACTTCCCCCCTGCACAATCAGCCCCTCATCATCATCAGATGCAATGTGAATGGATACATTTGGATCAGTTCTACTTTGGGCTTCCTGGATGTTCCTTAGGTGCGCATCCCACTGGATAGTGTGGTGTTTTTTGAGATGACCTCTCTGGCCTCCGGTACCATAGTTGGTACCAAGCTTACCCCGACTAACTAATACTTTACAAATCGAACAAACTACCATGTTTTCCGCCTTTTCGCTAACAGTAAAGAAGCCCCAAACTGGGGACTTGAGATGTCTGCTGGTGGTGGAGGTGCTACTTTGACTTTCAATGCCAGATGAAGTGGAGGATGGGCTTGGCTGAATTAGTTTCTGTTGTTTACTTACAGCACCACTGCTTGAGGTCGAGCTGGAAGGAGGTCCCTGCCGGCCCTTCTGACTAAAAAATATGGAAGCTGTAGGTCGTGTTGGTGTTGTAGTTAACTGCGTTGGTGGTGGTACCAGTGCCACGCCGCCCACATCCCGCTCAGCAGCCATTCGGGATAGGCTGAAAATGTCTGTCTGCTGCATGCCCGCTGGGGCTGGAGTGACAACTGTGCTGACTGGTTCATCGTCAGACTGTTCATCAGCAGCAGAAGACACCACTTCTTGTTCGTCGTCATCACCCATAAGTCGAAGCCTTGCGGGAACCTTCCTTTTAGGCTTAGCTACCTTTGTCAACTCATGGTGTGACTCACTCTCAGACTGCATTGCTGGGTTCCAATCAGGATCAAGATCATCAGAATGAAGGGGGATTGAAGAAGAACTTGTAGTAGTAGTAGTAGCCCTCCTTGACCTTTTTCTTGCAGGGGATCTGAAATACAATGGATGATCATCAGGAGGAGTGGCTTCCTCGGATGATACCTCCGCTTGAATAAGAATTTCCTGATGTGCCCCTACTTCTGGAGGAACAATCAATGTAGGCAGTTGTGTCGCTCCATGAACCTCTAGTTGCACCTCTCCTTGCACCTCGCCATGCGCCTCTACTTGCGCCTCTCCTTGCGCCTCTCCTTGCGCCTCCTTGCGTCTCTCCTTGCGCCTCTACTTGCGCCTCTATTTGCGCCTCTCCTTGCCCATGTATTTGCGCTTGTACTAGTTGCACCTGTGGGTGTCGTTGTGGCTGTGGTTGTTGAACACTCGTCAGCTGAGTTACACCCGGCGTTGATTGGATGGTTTTTTCTTGTGATGAGCCAACATCACTGGTCGATGGTGATTGAGAAAGTAAAGTGGCTGCCTCAGCAGCACTCATGGTCTTGGACCTAACTTGGCGTGGTGGCACTGAGCCCAATGAAGTGGAGGTGCTGCTTCCAGCTTGGTCCCCGGCGGACACCGCTGCTGCTGTAGATTTTTTTTTCCCCAAAAAGGTGTCGGTGGGCAAACCAGACTCCTTGGTAGGTGGTGCCACTTGCTTCTTCTGCTCCTTCTTACTGGCAGTGGTACTGGCAACTTTTTTCCCTGAGGCGCTACGGCCGCCTTTCTTTGGGCCCATCTTCTTCAGATAACAGAACAGTAGGCCGCAGTTGCACGAGTTGCAGAGTTGTCTTGTCTGTGGCCACACATGCCGTTGTGCTGCATACACTGCTGCAGTGGGTGCAGGCCTGAGCACACTGCCTTGCTTCAAAATGGGCCCTTGACCCCAGCCACATGGCCAGGCCCTCCCTGGACTAGGCCTCAAAATGGCCCCCACCCACATGGCCAGGCCATAACACACCTCAAAAAGTCAAACAACACACTAAAATCCCCACAATCCAATGCCATCCATGCCCTCAATGATGTTTAAATTCAAGACACCCCACAGAAAAACTTGGTCCATGCACCACTGAGTACCCCTGGGCCTAATGGAAGAAAGCAAGGCAATGGGGTGCAGGCCTGAGCACACTGCCTGGCTTCAAAATGGGCCCTTGACCCCCAGCCACATGGCCAGGCCCTGCCTGGACCAGGCCTCAAAATGCCCCCCCCACATGGCCAGGCCCCAACAACACCCCAAAAAGTAAAAAAAACACACTAAAATCACCACAATCCAATGCCATCCATGCCCTCAATGATGTTTAAATTCAAGACACCCCTCAGAAAGACTTGGTCCATGCACCACTAAGTACCCCTGGGCCTAATGGAAGAAAGCAAGGCAAAGTGGGTGCAGGCCTGAGCACACTGCCTGGCTTCAAAATGGGCCCTTGACCCCCAGCCACATGGCCAGGCCCTGCCTAGACCAGGCTTTAAAATGGCCCCCACCCACATGGCCAGGCCCCAACAATACCGCAAAAAGTCGACAAACACACTAAAATCACCACAATCCATGCCCTCAATGATGTTTAAATTCAAGACAACCCACAGAAAGACTTGGTCCATGCACCACTGAGTACCCCTGGGCCTAATGGAAGAAAGCAAGGCAAAGTGGGTGCAAGCCTGAGCACACTGCCTGGCTTCAAAATGGGCCCTTGACCCCCAGCCACATGGCCTGGCCCTGCCTGGACCAGGCCTCCAAATGGCCCCTACCCATATAGCCAGGCCCCAACAACACCCCAAAAAGTCGATAAACACACAAAAATCCCCACAGTCCAATGCCATCCATGCCCTCAATGATGTTTAAATTCAAGACACCCCACAGAAAGACTTGGTCCATGCACCACTGAGTACCCCTGGGCCTAATGGAAGAAAGCAAGGCAACGGGGTGCAGGCCTGAGCACACTGCCTGGCTTCAAAATGAGCCCTTGACCCCCAGCCACATGGCCAGGCCCTGCCTGGACCAGGCCTCAAAATGCCCCCCCACATGGCCAGGCCCCAACAACACCCCAAAAAGTAAAAAAAAACCACTAAAATCACCACAATCCAATGCCATCCATGCCCTCAATGATGTTTAAATTCAAGACACCCCTCAGAAAGACTTGGTCCATGCACCACTAAGTACCCCTGGGCCTAATGGAAGAAAGCAAGGCAAAGTGGGTGCAGGCCTGAGCACACTGCCAGGCTTCAAAATGGGCCCTTGACCCCCAGCCACATGGCCAGGCCCTGCCTATACCAGGCTTTAAAATGGCCCCCACCCACATGGCCAGGCCCCAACAATACCCCAAAAGTCGACAAACACACTAAAATCACCACAATCCATGCCCTCAATGATGTTTAAATTCAAGACAACCCACAGAAAGACTTGGTCCATGCACCACTGAGTACCCCTGGGCCTAATGGAAGAAAGCAAGGCAAAGTGGGTGCAAGCCTGAGCACACTGCCTGGCTTAAAAATGGGCCCTTGACCCCCAGCCACATGGCCTGGCCCTGCCTGGACCAGGCCTCAAAATGGCCCCCACCCATATAGCCAGGCCCCAACAACACCCCAAAAAGTTGATAAACACACAAAAATCCCCACAGTCCAATGCCATCCATGCCCTCAATGATGTTTAAATTCAAGACACCCCACAGAAAGACTTGGTTCATGCACCACTGAGTACCCCTGGGCCAAATGGAAGAAAGCAAGGCAAAGTGGGTGCAGGCCTGAACACACTGCCTGGCTTCAAAATGGGCCCTTGACCCCCAGCCACATTGCCAGGCCCTGCCTGGACCAGGCCTCAAAATGGCCCCCACCCACATGGCCAGGCCCCAACACCACCACAAAAAATCAAAAAAACACACAAAAATCACCACAATCCAATGCCATCCATGCCCTCAATGATGTTTAAATTCAAGACACCCCACAGAAATACTTGGTACATGCACCACTCACTACCCCTGGGCATAATGGGTGAAAGCAGGGCAGGCTGGGTGCAGGCCTGTGACTCAAAGCACACTGCCTGGCTTCAAAATCTCCCCTTCTCCCCCAGCCACATTGCCAGGGCCTGCCTGGACCAGGCCTCAAAATTTCCCCCACCCACATGGCCAGGCCCTAACACCACCCCAAAAAGTAAAAAAACACACACAAACCACCACAATCCATCTTGCGTGAGGACCTGGTTCCCGGCGGTGACGCGCGCTGCGCTCTAGCTGGGAATGGGGTTTGGCTAGAAATAGTCCATAGGAGTGGGGCGCTTCGCGGTTCCGGTAAGTGTGGTGGCAGCACAATAGAAGGTCCGCTGTGCGCTGGGGGCAGACTGCGAGTCTCTAGGACTGTTTAGAGCTCTTCTGCTTCCCCTTCCATTCCCTCTGGGTTTTTACCTTCATTATTCGCTTGGTAGCGCTTGGCAGCGCGACTTTTATAAAACATTCAGTAATACTGGTGTTTAATCTTTTTTAACCTCCTACCAGACAGCGGGTGATTTGAGACTCATTTCTTTACGTGGGGTGTGCCTCCCTGCCCCGGTCCACCACGGCTGACGTGCCGATTGCTTTGGAGGGCAGGCGCCATTTTGCGTGAGGACCTGGTTCCCGGCGGTGATGCGTGCTGCGCTCTAGCTGGGGGTGGGGTTTGGCTAGAAATTGCAATGGCCGGCCGGAAGCGCAGCGGACGAGCGCAGCGGGCGCGACGGTGGCGCGCCGGAGTTGCGCCTGAGTTAAGCCCCTCTGCGCCCGTCCGCGGCCAGCCGGGGCAAGGGGCATGTCACTCTGCCTCTCCCCTCACCTATTCCCACTCCTCCCTCATTTCACACCACGACCTTTCACTCCCCCCTCCTGAGTCATCTCCCAGCCTCACTCTACTCGGCATGTACACAGCTAGAAATTCGTTCCCTGAGATCATTCCCTCACCACTATTCGCCAGGCTACCTGCCCTGGGCCCCAGGTCCCGCATTTGTCCACCGGCAAGAGCCTTAAAACCCTCTCTGGCTGTGATGTACCTTAACACCAGGTCCCTGGTCAGGCACCAGTCTGATATTTATTTTCTTCTGGGATCGGAACAGCCCGACGTGTTGTTCCTGACCGAGACCTGGCTTACAGATGACTCTTCCCCTGATATCCTGGCAGCCATCCCCCCGGGATATTATATACTTCAAGTCAACCGCTCCTCTGGCAAAGCTGGTGGAGGGGTTGCAGCCATCATTAGGCACCCTACCCGTTTCTCCCCAGTGCCCACCACCAGTATCCCCACGACTGATTGTCTCGTACTTAGATTGGAGCAGCCAGGGTCATCTCTCATTTGCGTCCTGGTTTACCGGCCCCCCAATCCATGGCCAGTTTCTCGGTCCAGTTTGGCGATCTTATCTCCCAGCTCACCATCAACAACGGTCTGGGAGATTTCAACTACTGGCCGTCGGATGCTCATGAATCCCCAGACTCACTGGCCTTTTCCGACCTTATGCTGGGCTTAAATTGCGCTCAACATATACACTCACCCACTCACGGTAAGGGCCATATCTTAGATCCGGTCTGGACCTCCTGCCTGGACATCTCTGCCCCTCTTATTCTTCCCTGTCTCTGGTCATACCATTTTTTAATTACTTTCACTTTAGTCATGCCCACCCCTGTTACTATGGTCCGAGAAACTAACTTCCTGGCACGCAATTGGAACAAGGCTGATTTAAACAAATTCACCTCCCTCCTTAGTTCATCTGTTCCCCTCATCACTGGACCCTCCACCACTATTGATTCTCAGACACAGGGTCTCACTCATTGGCTTACCTCTGCCGCTGACTTGGTTGCACCCTTAAAACCAGTCAGAGCAAGGCGCTGTCATGACGCCTAGAGGTGGTTCACCGAGGACCTCAGAGCCTTAAAACTTGGCCTTCGTCAGGCAGAACGGCGCTGGCGCCGGGGGTACTCCCCCGAGACTAAAGAGATATTTTCCTCTCTGCTTAGAGAGTATAAGTCAGCAATAACTTTGGCTAAATCTCTTTATTTTTCCAATAAAATTCTGGATTCCTCAAATAAGTCTAAGGATATTTTTTCTATTGTTGAGGAATAGTCTAATCCGGCGAGAGTCACTATTGCGCCCCTCCCCTCCCAGTCCCTATGTGATTCCCTGAATCTATTTTTTGTGGAAAAGATCACCAAGATAAAAACCAGCATCTCCGCCCAAGTAGGCATGGGCGAATTTTGCGAATCTGGCGTTCGCGAATTTTGCGAATTTGCGAACTCGCAATCCGCAAAATCCGGGAATTCTCGCGAATTTGCGGATTTTTTTTTGTGTTCCCAAGGATTTCTGCCAGTTCGCAAGGATTTCTGACAGTTCGCAAGGGTTTTGTAACAGTTCGCGAGGGTTTTGTAACAGTTCGCAATTGCGAACTTACATGTCGGCTCGCACCGGTCACGATTATGTTGTTTCTACGTCTGGTTCATCATCACAGGTTCCCAGCACCCTCTGTTTCACTACTGCCACCCTCTGGTTCACCCATGCCACCCTCTGGTACATCACTACCACCCTCTGGTTCATCACTGTAGACTATGGGGGGGAAAGCAAGCACACCTGCCCTACTTCAACTGACATGAATTAATTTGGGGTTGATCAATGTGTCACTGAATTTAAACTTCCAGTCTGGCACCTGCTTCCTTATCTGTAATTTGCTTTCTGTTGCAGTGCAATTTTTTTTCACAGGACCTTTGTGGCCTACTTGTAGCTATTCTATGAGCCTGCTGTGAGGGAAAGAGCAGGGTCATAGAATAGTTGCAAGTAGGCAACTGAACTCTGGAGGGGCCCCTCAGGAAGCACTACAGGGAATGGTTACTAATGATGAGTTTGAACTTTTGCACCTGCTGAGTGCTTTCAGTTTTGCAAAAACTCGTTTTTCTGCAATTTCGTGGGATTCGGGTGGCGCGAATTTGCGCAAGATCGAATTCGGAAGCCGCGAATTTGTGCGAATATGCGATTTGTTTTTTTGCGGCGTGTTAGTTTGCAAGGTTTTGTGCGTTTTAGCGAGCCGCTTGTAGGGCAACGGCGCGAAGTTACCCTCACGGTCGTTCACGGGCGCGGCCATCTTGTTTGCATGATGTAATTCCGTTTCCGGGCGCGATGTGTAATCTCGCAAAGTGTGCGGCTCGCTAGTACAAGTTCACATGTGATAACGAGGGAAATCTCGCGCAAACTTACCCATGCGGTCGTGAACGGGCGCGGCCATCTTGTTTCTCATCCATTGCTATGGTTCTGGGCATGCTTTCTGTATCCTCTCTGAATCTCTGCCATCCTTTGCTTGTTTGATGTTTTTTTGGATCTATTTTACTTATTATCTATCCCTCTATTTTTCTAGCTCTATATTTTTGTGTTTTCTGCTACTTTTGGTTAACTTTAAACTACTTTTTTAAACTCTTTTCTTCTTCCCTATTCTATTTCTTATTTATTATTTACCTTCCTTTCTGCCCAGAACATGGTTAAGGGAGCCGGGAAGCATCCTGAGAAGGGGAAGGGTCCCGCACCCCGTGCCCGGCTCCCGTGCGGGCGTTTGAGGGGGGAGCAGGTCACAGCCCGTGAGATTTTAGCGCGGAGGAGGTGGCCGCACTAGTTTTTTATGTTCAGCTCCGCCTCCCCAGGACCATCATGGCAGGCGGCAAGATCGCTAGCGGGTACGGCATCCGGGAGCGCCGGAAACGGTGGGAGAAGGTGTGCCGGGCCATGTACCAACACTCTCGGGTCCGGCGCACCTACAACCAGGCCACCCACAGTTGGACGGATCTCCTGGACCGGGAACGCGACTTGATCGACCTGCTCGGCCTCGAGATCCCCGGGCTTGGTGAGTAGTAGTAGCTATTTCTTCACTACTCGGTTTTCTCCTGCTCTGTATGTTATTATATTGCAAATTTTTGTTATTTACCAAGAGCAATAATGCGGCTGATTACATTGTAGGTAAATTATATTTCAAAATCTTCTGTGCATTTCAGGTGCACTGCTCTCCTTCTCATTAGCGTTGCTACTATGCTTATTTGTTTTCGATTTTGTGTTCATTTCATTGGCCTGAGAAATTATGTATGAGTGTAGTTTAAAGAACTGTGTAATGCTAGACACTAAGGGTCAGATTTTTAATTACCGGCGCATCCCTGCAAAGTAGCAGGGATGCACCAGTAATTGTGCGCCACGCCACCACCACCCATGGTGCGCCGTATTTACAATGCGGCGCACTATGGCCCCAAAACGTCACCGAAGCGTTACGCATCTGTGTCGTAAAGGCGGCGCATTTCTGGAGTTGCGTCGCAACAATGGCGCAGTTCCAGCAATGCTCTGGGGTGCCCTATCTCCCCAATGCTGCATCAAGCCGTACGTCTGCTTCAAGCAGGCGCAGGGTTTGAGTCACGCATCATTGTCCTAAAAGTGACTGATTGAAATCTTGTAGATTTCCCTCAAGCCACTTTTAGGATGCGTTCCTGCGCAGGAACGCCCTCCCTTGTGCCGGAACGCCCCCTGATGGCGCAGGGCTTTACAACGTGATGCATCTCCCATATGCGTCACGTTGTTAATATACGCCGCACCATGGCGCCTCTTTTTGTTCTGCCCCAGCTTCACAAAATTCACGCAACAATGGAGCAAAAGAGCCGCAAGGGGCTTCTAAATCTGCCCCTACAGACTCAAGTCCAGTCCTTCCTTTGTACACCTGGCAATAAGAAGAAATAGTGGTGGTGGATTGATAGTTTGAGTATTTTAATGACTGGTTAATGTAGTAGGAAACTTTTTAGTGTTGTCACTGATCTGCAATCACGATGGACTTTGTCTGTCACTTCGCGTGCTGCAGACTACTGCCTGCGAGTCCTAGGCGAACCTTTTTAGTAGTTTGTTTAGTGAGGTACATAACTTTCCAAGTCGACGCTCCGCAAATCAAGCAATACTAATATCGTAGTAGACCACATGAGATGGGTCAATATATCCAGTGGAATAGTTGTCTATTTGCTATTTCGCCAAAATATTTTGTTATTGTTCTTTTGAAATGTTTGATTTGGTTGACAAATATCATCCATGTTTTCTGGTCTTTCTTTCATGTTGTACATCAGATCCCCCCAGGGGCAAGAGGACATTGGAGGAGACTGCTGCTGCTGAGCAAGGCCAGGATCGGTCAGGCGAGGGCTCCTTTGCTGGCCCCGGTAAGTTTTAATTTTAATATAGAGTACCTATTTTTTCCTAGTGTTCCTCATTCGATTTTTTCTAAATCGTCTTTGATCTTCTTGTAGACTGTATCTAAATTCTTATCCTGCCTCAACTATGACTCCCTGTGGTATTACTAGATTATTCTTATTAGTCTGTCTGTGTAGCTAACTAAGATTGCACATTTGGCAAAAGGTGTTAAACGAACATCCCATTCTAGTCAGCAATAGCTCTATGCACTGAGTGCAGTCCTCTGGGATTGTCCATAATGTCTTTTCAAGTCTTCTAAATGTTTATGCTTTGACAATTACCAACAATAAAAAGGTGAATGACCACCAAGAAAGAATAAGATACTACTTTACTTTTGGTTTGGATAGGAGGACAATCCATACTACTACTGTTGCAGGGACAACTCTGCACAAACAGAACTATGGACACTAAATAGTGCATTGTTTATCAATTATAATAGGCGCAGGTAGACTTTCCACATACCTCAGTGATATCAGACTTTCAAGAACCCCCAATCTCCTTACTGACTGGATAGTGTGGCAGAGTCATTTAGCTCCTGAATTCATCGATGATTGATCCCCAATGATGATTATCCAACGCAGGACAAGAGTACGGAGTCAGAGTCCAGAAGTGTCAGAGGCACGGACTCATGCTTGCAAATTGCAAAACCTTTTGCTCATTCACTCATGACCAAAAACCACAGAGTCTATTTAAGTTTTAAAGCTTTATTAAAAGTAAATATATTTATTAAAATCAAGCTTGTCATAAAACATAAACGGTTGAATAAAAATGGAAAAGTGCTTATAGTGATTTATTTCACACATTTATTGTGGGCGAGCCGAGCCCTCACCTGATTTGAACTTTCATTTTTCTTTTGGGTGCTGAATGATTGGTCTCTTCGTCCTAGTTATGATGATTTGTTCTTAGAAGTGAAGCTTCTTTCTGTTATAAGAAAAATGGTGCGTGTTAATAAGCAAGCATTCATCAGTTGTACCAAAAAGTGCAGCAAGACAACACCCTTCCCTGGAAAAAGGGACATTTTTACTTTAGAGTAGACAGTCACAAATTATTAGATTGGTTTCTGTACTCACATTTCTTCATTCCTAGACAAAATACTAGTGAGTGGTGTATGTCTATGAAATCTAACATTCTTAAATGTACTTTGTAGGTGGAACATCTGGTGCTGGGCCCAGCGTGGAGGTGGAGGAGGAATGCTCTGGGGAGGAGGCGGTGCAAGTGCCGGACCAAACTGCTGTGCGGGTTGCCACGGTAGTTGCGGGCAGTGGTAAGCTCTTATATTCCTTACTTATTGAGATTGCAGCCTGCATAGTGTGCTCCCCGTGAGAAAACGTAAGGTTTGTGAAGATGAGAGACATGAAGAAGAATGATTGACATATAGTTTGAATGGATGGATGCCTGGATCATCTGACTCTTAGATAGCATATGTGTATCTAGAGAGAGTAGACGGTCACTGGATGAACTAAGTGTTACTTTGAAGAGCATGTAACACTGCACCCGCACGTCCGTCCCAGTGTAGGAAAGCCAAGGAAAAGAAGTTGTAATTTTGTCTGAATACTACCATGAATAGTAGCCGTAGTTTGTATTGCAAGCACAGCATATATCCGGCTATTACAATGGCCACTCACTACCTCTGTTAATAAGTTTAGTAGAACACGGTCATTCATGTGTGGATGTATCACTGTTCCCTCAATAAAGAGCAAAGCACCTAAAGTCATCCCATATGTAAGCAAATACATACCATGTGCAGTGATAGATAATCAGATTATTTATCTTCATTTTCCTTTTCTAGTATTCATTGGCACTGTAGGGTGAAAGTTAAATTAATTAAGCAGTAGCCCTTGTAACAAGTTTTCTCAGTGCCACCCGTAATAGAAAAGTAAGAGCATCACCACCTGCATGTACTGGACTGGTACAGTAACGCAAGTCTGTCCCACTCATCATGGCGGGCGTCTGTTTTTCTCGGGTGCAAGTTGACTGCGCTGGCATTATGCCGGCTTGCAGAAGTTAACGTACCAATTTTTCTAAACAAGAGAGAAGAAGAAGAATAAGACTGGTGTACTGTCATAGTCAACTCTAATGGAGTGAGTCCATAGTGCTCGTAGAATTAATTCCTTAAACTCCCACTAATGTTAGAGCAAGGATGAAGAAGTGGGAGGTTAGATAGATACTGGCCACAATGTACTGCGCTTGCAAGTTGCTAGTTCTACTGTGACACAACTTTCTGCTGAATCATTTTGTGTTAATCTTAAAGAGCATTGGTTACAGACTATGTCTTTTTCTTTCTTCATATAGATGCTCCTTCAAAACCAACACGGAAGGAGCTGGCTAGACAGGCCCGGCAACGGAGGCTGGAGGCCACTGTCGCCGAATATCAGCGGCTGGTGGCCCAGGAGGAGGAGGACACGCAGAGTACGTCTACAACATCTACGGCGTCACCTGCATCCTCCTCCGAGCTCCCTGGGTCAGCCAGTCAGCGCAGCAGGTCTCCAGCGGTACGGAGCTGGGGTACCACAGCCACCCTCCACCGCCGAGCAGCAAAGAAATCAGCTGCCCCCCACAGCAGTTGCAAAAAAAGGATGCACCGCCTTTCCCTGAGGGTGTCCTACCTCGAGCAGGAGCTCCTCAACAACAAAACCCTGCTCGAGACCCTCCGCAAGGAGCATGCTGACCTGGCCCGGAAAGTCAACAGCAGCAGCCAGCAGTAGGAGAAGACTGTCCCTTCCCCCTTTTTTAAAGACTTCTGGGGGGTGGGAATTGGGAGTTGGGTTTTTTGGACTTTTCATGGACATTCGTTGGGGTTAGGGAGTGGGGGTGGGTTGGGTCTTGCGGGAGATTATTTTTGTTAGGGATATAAATATACTTTAAACTTTATCTTAGCATACGTCTTTTTTTTACTGCTTTTGAGGCTGGTGGGTGGGGGTTTAACAGTAAGATTGTTTTCCTGAAACTTAAGTGGCATCTTGATTCAAGTTGTGTAATTAATTGCCCAAATGTTTTCAAAACTAAGTGCCTCGCACAGAGTAAGTGAATTCAATAGTCCTAGGACTTTACTAGTACTAGCGTCAGTCTCTCGTCTCTCCTAATACTCCATTATACTTCCTCCCCCCAAACGCTTATCCTACCTGTAATTTGTGTTTGGAAATAGGGCTAGGCACAAGGCTGGCTGCACGGCAAATGGCGATTAAGGTTGGCAATCCTGGGCGGATGAAATGTCATAATTGTGGTGGTACTAGTGGTGTTACACAGTGGCAGTTGCAGCATCTGAAAAAAAAGAAAATGAAACCTTGTTTGTCCTTACCGTAGCATTAGAATGATACAATAGAGAATATAGCAGGTGACAGTACACTAGAACAGTGCCACAATGTAGCCTAACAAATGGTAAAGTATTGAAAGTATAACTAGTACTTGCGTTGAATTTCTTTGACATTGGCTACTACTACAAGAAATAGTACCGAAGGTGAAGGACACAGCAGCGTAATAATTTGCCACGTCTAGGAGGAGGATGTTCTTGATGACCAATCAAGTTGATGGCGCACATGAAAATCTGCTTTCATTTGCCAAAAGTGACTGAGTGTCAAGCTGAGTAAGAATACAATATATCCTCGGATTCTTTCACCAGCCTGTTGCTATGACCTTATCCTCCCCAGCAAGTGTATGGAATTATTGCTGTCATTTAGTCACACATCAATCAAAACCACACAGCCCTGGGGAAGAGGGTTAGAGTTTGGAAAATGGATGGGAATGGGGGATTTTGGGAAAGTTTTGTTGATAGAAGAAAAAAAAGCACAGCATGGACAAACAATAATTGAAGATAAAGAAATCTTTGGGTACAAAGCTAACCATAAATCTTTTAAGTGACATAAAGAAGTGCATGCACTACTGCATGCATGGTTACTGAAAAGTAAGTAGTACTTTCGACAACCGTGAATGAAAGAATGAGACAGTACAGGGCTGCAGTACTAATTATGCGTTTTCACTTGCCTATCTCTGCTCTCAGAGAAACACTTCTTACATTAAATTAGGTTTAAAAAATAGCACAAGTAAAGCCTATAGAATGGCTGTAGGGATGAATTTAGAAGCAGAGATAAAAGAAATGCAGAGTCACACTCATAGAAGTTCACAGCAATAACATTACTTAAAAGATAATTAGAAAAGAACGGATACTACTGTATCTGTATGTTGTTGTAGTTGTCCTGTTGAATTTGGTAAGTTGCATGCATCAAACCATTCCTCTTATTAGCAGGACTCCTCCATTCCAGCTGACACTCCGTCCATCAATGTTGGTGACCAGAAACACCCTGTGCACTGCCTGCCTGGCGGATGCTGAATTGCGGCTCGCTAATGTGAAGCCTGACTTTATCCTTTTTTTCCCATTGCACAGACTGGAACCCGGCCTGTAATTATTGATGGAAAAACAGGAAGTGATATTAGAACGCCACTGACAAATAAATATAAGGTATGTACGCTGTGTAGTGCAAAAAGTCACACTTTTAGTTTCCTAAGAGACAGTACAATATTTTTGAAAGTGTGTACTCTGTCTGAGTCTCATTTTGAAGGATAAATAAGTATGGGCGAATTGATTTAGCGGATCTTTCCCCTCAAGCTAGGTGTACTGTAAAATGTGTTTTAGAACAAAATCAGACCTTCCCAGCAGTGCTCCCAGACCCTTACTAAACCCAGTCGCAAAAATGTAGAAGACCCCCAATCAGATCTCAAAAAACGAGGCCTAGTAGAAAACTGGTGACAAAACGTACTTTGAAAGTAAAGTAGGCCCAAATCCCCCCTTACCCACCGTGGATTGTATTCAAACCACTTGCAAGCAAGCAAAAGTATCCATACCCAGCATCGCTCCAAGACTCGCAAACCCCCCACAAACAGCCCCCCGCCCAAACACATGCAATACAATACTACTAACCCTAACGAGCCCTAAGTTAAGAATAATGGCAAACACTTTCTTTAACTAGGCCAAATCCCCCCTTTCCAACCATGGATTTTCTTCAAATCACTTGCAACCAAAATTACACATTCCCACGAGTGCTCTAAGACCCCAGAACCCAGTTGCAAAAATCTAGAACACCCCCAAACACATGGAATACTGCTGCTAGTGCTAACCCTAACGAACCCTAAGTTACAAAGAGTGCCAAAAGGCTTTTCAGCATGGATTTTCTCCCAACCACTTTTATCCGGTATTAGACCTTCCCAGCAATGCCCCAAGACCCACCAACCCACCCCCAAAAAAGCACAACACCCCCAAACAGGCAAAAAGCAAAATTGGAAAATCTCATACTTACAATATTTTTCGGCCTTCTGTCCAAACACGCTGTGCAGCTAGGTCATAACTCCCCTTTTCCACCATGGATGTCCTAGAAAACAAATGCAATCAACATTAGACTGTGCCAGCAGTGCTCCCAGACCCCAAAACCCACCCCCAAACACCAGGAACCCACCCAAAAAGGCCCCCGAAAACATGATAGTGAGCAAAAAGGCAAAAACTTTTTCAACTCTGATTTTCTCCAAACCACTTTTATCCGGTATTAGACCTTCCCAGCAATGGCCCCAGAGCCGTCAACTCACCCGCAAAGAAGTAGAACACCCCCACAAGTGCAGAGTCTTTCTTCATTGGGCATAATCCAGCCATCTGCTTAGAGGGAAATTGGAGTCTGAAGGAGGAGGATAGAGGAGCATGTTCTTGTGAACTTGCAGACTGCGGCACCTTCAATTCAATAGGCAAATAAGTGAAGACAGTTCTGCTGATGGGCTTGTTTTTGTGATTAGGTGAATGAAGTTTTTATTTATATTGACTTTGCAAAACAAAGAAAGACAGACACACAGGAATAAAAGTGAATAAGGACAAAAAAGAAAGTTATTGATTCATTGGCTCATTTTCAGGGCTCGGTGTCAGGGAAGAAGAGTTCGTCCTCATACTCTGCGAATTCAGGCGGGAGTAGGCCACCTAACAGAGAAGAAATTCCCTCATCTAAGTTGGTGTCCTCCTCGTCTTCTTCCGGCGTGTATTCTCGTACTTTGTAATCTGGTGGTATGAGGTGAGGATTCATCTTGATCATTGTTAACCTCTCCACATTTTTGGGCGAGAGGCGGGTCCTTTTGCAAGTTACAATGCCACCAGCAGCATTGAAAACACGTTCAGAAGACACACTTGCGAGTGGGCAAGACAAGTAGTTTATAGCCAGGTTGGAGATCTCTGGCCACAATTCTTTTTTCCCATGCCAATACGCCAATGGGTCATCATGAACATAGACCTCTGTTGAGTCATTCAGATAGTCCTGCACCATCGACTCAAGGTTCTCCATGGTTCCTCCACTTTGCTTACTTTTTGCTGGGACCTTTTGAGAAGCAAACCCAAGCTGAGTTAGCCAATCCTCTTCTTCACACAATGTTACTGTTGTGTCTGGTGCAGATGATCCGGTTGCTGGTGTCTTTAACGGCTGAGAGGGAAAATCACTCACTTCTGCCACAGCCACAGGTGCAGAAGTGGATTCTTATGACTCCGGATGGCCTGCTGATGCTGATGTACTGCCTTTTCCTTCAATTTCCTGCTGTTCTCTTTCAAACCTCATGGCTGACAGAGCTAGCCAACATTTGTACTTTGAAACTTCTGCGTCACCAAAAGAAAAGAATGCTCTGCCTGCCAGTGCCTTTTTGTAGCGTGGATCCAGAATAGTAGCACAAATGTAATGCTGTTCTGTGTGGATCTTTTGAAGATGTTCATCGCAAAGTAGGCGCTGTAATAATTTCTCCGCCAAATCAAAAGCTTCTTGCTTTTCTTCATCTTTTTGAAACGTAGAAGACACCGCCTTCAGTTGGTGCTCTAGCATGAGCAACAATGGGATAGCTTTTCCCAAATTACAGTCCTCCCTGCTGACTGCACGCGTGAAGACCTCAAAAGGACGAAGCATGTCTGTCAGGCTTTTAACTAGCTTCCATTGCTCCGCATGTATCCTCAGGTCCTTCATAGCTGTACCCTGTGTAAAGAAATACTGATTGACTACCGTACACTGCTCATACAGATGCTCAAGCATGTAGAAGGTTGAGTTCCAATGTGTTGCCACCTCCTGGATGAGTGCTTTCACTGGCAGTCAGCGTTCATGTAGCAGGCCCCTCAGATGCTTCCGGGCCTTAAAAGAATGGCTGAAATGTGTGCACATTCTTCGGCAGGTGGTCAGTAACTCGCACACTGGACTTTCTTCACTCAAGAATTTTTTAACAACCAGGTTTATACAGTGCGCCAAACACGGCACTCTGAAATAGTTACCCATATCCATGGCCTTAACTACATTGGCGCCATTATCCGTGGAAACATAACCAATCTTGCGTTTTTTTGGGGACGGCCATTGAAAGACCTTTGTGTTAAACTCCTGCAAAATGTTTTCTCCTGTATGACTTGTCTCCATGCCAAACATGGCTAGTGTTGCATGTTTCCGAGCAGCTTTAAAAACGTTGTCCGGGTCAACACCTGCCCTTAGCTTTGCTGTAACTCCTGAAAAAGAGACCCAGTGTGCAGTGATGCACATGCAATTAGTGCCTGTGCCACTGGTCCACATGTCTGTTGTCAGATGTATAGTGTGAACAGCACTCTTTTGCAAAGCTGCCCCAATCACCTCCAGCACATCTTCATGTAGTGCTGGAACCGCAACTCTGGCAAAATAGAACTGGCTAGGAACCTTCCATTTAGGGCAGAGCGTTGCCACTAATTCAAGAAAACCAACCCCTTCCACAAAAGAAAAAGGGAGAAGGTCCAGAGCTAGCATTTTAGCCAGCTTAGTGTTATACAGACGCGTCATTGGGTGTTTGCTTTCAAATGGCGCATCTGAAAACAACATGCTTCTAATGGTGGGCTGGACCATGATTTTACGGGATGACGATGATGATGACTTCTTCGACCCAGTTACGCTCGGTGATGATGAACTTTTTCGCATTGGTGTCTCACTCTCTCCCACACTCTTAGTGTGGCCCACAGGGGGTGTGCTGCTGACAGGGGTACTGGGTGTAAGTGAAGTGTTTGACGCTTCTTCCTCCTCGTCATCATCAGATGAAACATCAACGGATAGAGTTTGTTTACTTGCAATTTGGGCTTCCTTGATCTCCTTTAGGTGCGCATGCCATTGGACAGTGTGCTGTCTCTCAAGATGACCTCTCTGAAGCAGTTTAGGGCTCCCGGTCTGCCTTATTTACTTATCCCCGAGGCACTCAATCCACGGCCGCCATCTTAGATAGGGGCCTGGACAGCGCTCTAGTGGCTGGGCGATTTCGGCCCAATCACCATAAAATGAAGCCCTCTTCTCGTCCGCGCAGCGGGCGGGCGCAGCGGGCGCGCCGTTGGCGCGCCGGAGGCGCGCCAGAGGCAAGCCCGTCTGGGCCCGTCCGGGCCAGGCCGGGCACAGGGCCACTCACTATGCCCAAATCAGGAGGTAAGAGACTACAATACTCGAGGGATCATCTCCTTCAATACCGCCCGACCACATCTACCCTCACCCCCATACCGCTAACCTCTGACATTACCAGAGGGAAACACCTTACAATTAAATCGGTCAACCTAGCGTTACTTAATTGTAGATCTGCATCTAAACACTCCGTAGAAATCAACCAGCTGATCCAGGATATGACATTAGATGTCCTTTTCCTTACGGAAACGTGGCTTACGCCCCATTCCGAAGCCGACATCGTCAATATGCTACCCACAGGCTACCTCATATTATACCAAAATAGATCTAAGGGCAAAGGAGGAGGGATAGCGATTGTTTATAAAAACACCCTTACCTGCAGAATACAAAATGGAGGTATTGAGGACTGTGAAAACTTACACTTTTCCCTCCAAATAAATCCCAATAAAACCCTTTCGGGATTTCTCATCTATCGTCCTCCCACTAGCTTAGGAAATTTCGTCAATTCTCTGCTAGAGGCCTCCATATGCACGGGCACTTTGACCTCCAGCTTTCTCCTTCTAGGAGACTTAAATCTCCACTTTGAGGACAACAAAGATAAAGTTGCTGGAGATATAATCTCGGAATTAAAAGCATTTGACATCCAACTTAAAAACTCCGAAGTAACTCACTCCAAAGGACATCTTTTAGACCCACTCTTCACTAATCTTCTTGATCTAGAAGTCTCCCACCCACTCCCCCTCCCATGGTCAGATCACTTTCTGATTCCTTTTTCTTGGCAGATCACTCCTGTCACCCACCAGACCCTCACCCCAAGACAACAGGATAGAATTTGGTCCAAAATACCTCTTGAAAATTGGGTGCAAAAACTAACTCACTCTGCCCCTTATGCAGATCCCGACCCAGACAAAGCAGATAAAAAATTTAACAACTGGCTCACCTCTACCTTAGACCAAGTCGCTCCGAAGAAAAATCTAAAGAAAAAATGCACCTCTTTTAAATCCCCCTGGTACTCCCAAGAACTCAAGATTCTTCGGAAAAATTGTAAAGTTCAAGAACGCAAATGGAGGAAAAACTGGGACCCACTTTTTAAAGAAGAATACAAAAAATCAATGAACATCTATAAACTAGCCCGAAAGTCAGCTCAGGCCTCCTTCTATGAGGAAAAAATTAAATCTGCCTCTAATTCTTCCCCCGAGACCTATAAAATTTTCAAAAACTTATTAAAAATTCCAAATCCCTCCCCAACCCAGTTACCCTCTGTTGCTAGATGCAATCAAATAGCATCTTATTTTCAGAACAAAATAACTACCATTCTACAAACCCTCCCCCCCAAATCTGACAAAATCCCAGCTGAAACCTTGACTCGTTCATTAAATGGTCTTATCCTCGACAGCTTCCATCAGATGACCAATGAAGAATTCCTTAAAACTCTCTCAGGGATGAAAAGTGGCTCTCCAAACGATCCTGCCCCCATTCATATCCTCAAACAAGTGGGACCCACTATCTCACACCAGGCCACCGATCTCATCAACGCCTCCCTCAGCCAAGGAGTGGTCCCCCATAGCTAGAAACATGCAGTAGTAAAAGCCATACAGAAAAAACCAGGTCTCGACCCACTTGATCTCTCCAATCTTTGCCCTATCTCCCTACTACCAGGGATAAGTAAGATCACGGAGAAGGTTGTTAATCAACAACTATCGGCTTTCCTAGAAGCCAACAACCTTCTTCGCCCTTCTCAAACTGGGTTCCCTCCTGGGCAGGGGACCGAGACCGCCCTTCTTCAAGTGATGGAGGAAGCCAGATGCATCTTGGATTCAGGGGGAACGGTGCTACTGATCCTCCTGGATCTAAGCGCTGCATTTGATACGGTGGACCACGAGATCCTGATACAGCGACGGTCCAACTTAGGAATAAGAAACACCGCACTTCGCTGGCTCACTTCCTTCCTTAAAAACAGAACCTTTCAGGTCTGTGAAGGTACTGAGCGATCCGATTTTTTCCCCCTCCAGTGTGGGGTCCCCCAGGGCTCTTCATTGAGCCCTACACTATTTAACACCTACGTGGCCCCCCTGGATGAAGTGGTCTCCCCATTTGGGATAAAAACTATCACATACGCTGATGACACCCAAATGGTGGTCTCTTTTTCGCTAGAGAGTGCTCAAATCAAAAACCTTAATGACTGCCTTGAAGGGATCTATCAGTGGATGTGTGATTCAAGACTGAAACTGAACAGCTCTAAAACCGAGCTCATGCTACTGGGACCACAAACTTCACTCCTCCCCAGCGCAATGTGGCCATCTTGCCTAGGGACCCTTCCCCAACCCAAGCCGGAGCTCAAAAGTCTGGGTTTCTGGTTAGAACAGGACCTTTCTCTTAAAACCCAGGCAAAAAAAAACGCAGGTACCTGCGTAGGCCTACTTCGCTCAGCCAGGAAAATTCTCCCCCTGCTCCCTGCCCCCTCTCAAAAGCTCCTAATACAAGGGCTGATATCATCGAGGCTAGATTATGGCAATGCCCTTTTCCTGGCAGCCCCTGAAGCAACCCTGAACATCTTGCAGAGAACTCAAAATGCCGCTGCTAGGCTCCTGACAGGCACCTCCCGCAGAACATCAGCTAAACATGCATTGAAGACCCTTCACTGGCTCCCAATCAGTGAAAGTTTCAAATTCAAGGCACTATGTATAACGCACAAAGCTCTACAAGATCAGGGTCCCCTGTTGCATAAAACTAGGCTCTTCCCATATAAACCCAACAGATCCCTGCGTTCCTCCCATG
The DNA here is from genome assembly GCF_964263255.1 of Lissotriton vulgaris. Taxonomy (NCBI): domain Eukaryota; kingdom Metazoa; phylum Chordata; class Amphibia; order Caudata; family Salamandridae; genus Lissotriton; species Lissotriton vulgaris. The sequence continues at coordinate 164,658 of NW_028252568.1, read as the reverse complement.
GTAACTTGGCCACAGTACATAAAATTAAGAAAGCCCGTACTGGAGGACGTCGTTTCTCAGTTGCAGCAGCAATACTGTGGAACGCCCTACCCATCCATCTTCGAGCAGAAACGAATCACAACAAATTTCGCAAGCTTCTCAAAACCCACCTGTTCCCACAATAATTTGTCTATTCCCTTCCCGTTCTTTGCTTCCCCCCTCAGTGGCTAGTACGATCCCAGCGCTGGGACGCCCCCGGGCAGCCATGCGCTCTAGAAATCCCGTTTTCATTTCATTTCATTCATTTCTGGCATCCGGTACCATAGTTGGTACCAAGCTTACCACGACTAACTGCAAGCTTACAAATGCTACAAATGGCTATGGTTTCCCTTGGTGTGCAAACACTAAAGAAGTCCCAAACTGCGGACTTCAAATGTCTGTGGGGGGCGGAGGGGGCGATACTGGTCATGCTGCTAATGCCAGATGAAGTGGAGGATGTGTGTTGCTGAACTTTACTACGTTGTGCACTTGCAGCACCACTAATTGAGGAAATGGAGGTCGAGGTGGATGGAGGTCCCTTCTGGCGAGAAAATATGGAAGCGGTTGGTGGTGGTGTACTAGTTAACTCCAATGATGGTGGTCCCATTGCCTCCTCGTCGAAAACATTACGCTCAGCAGCTTTTCAGGCTAGGGTAAAAATGTCTGTTTGCTGCATGCCCACTGAGGCTGGAGTGGCGTGTATGATGACTGCATCGTCGTCGTGAGAGTCTTCATCAGCAGGAGTAGTATACGCCACTTCTTCAGCGTCATCATCACACCCCATAACTATGAGACTTTCGGGGACCTTCCTTTTAAGCTTAGCTACCTTGTCAGATCATGGTGTGCCTCACTCTCAGACGGCAGTGGTGGTTCCCAAGTTGGATCCATATCATCAGAAGGACGGGGGCTTGAAGAAGATGTAGACACCATCCTTGATCTTTTCCTTGCTAGGGATGTGGAAGACAATGAATGATCAGGAGGAGTGGCTTCCTCAAATGATACCTCGGCTTGAATGTCGATTTCCTGATGTGCCCCTACTTCGGGAGGAACAACTATTGTGGGCACTTGTGCCGCTCCATGCACCTCTGCTTGCGCATCTCCTTGTGCTGCCTCTCCTTCCACATGTACTTGGGCTTGTACTTGCACATGTGGTTGTTGTTGCGGCTGTGGTTGTTGAACACTCGTCAGATGAGTTACAACAACCTGTGTTGATTGAGGGACATTGCTGCTACTTTCTTGCGATGAGCCAACATCACTGGTCGATGGTGATTGAACAACTAGACTGGCTGCCTCTGTAGCACTCAAGGGCTTGGACTTAAGTTAGCGTGGTGGTGGTGGCACTGAGCCCAATGGAGCGGGGGTGCTGCTCCCAGCTTGGTCCCCAGCAGATCCCGCTGCTGCTGCAGGCGTACTTTTTTTATTATTCCCCAAAAATGTGGCGGGCGGCACACCAGTCTCCTTGGTAAGTGGCGCCACCTGCTTCTTCTGCTCCTTACTGGCAACTTTCTTGCTAGAGGAGCTACGGGGAACTTTTTTTGGGGCCATCTTCTTCAGATGTCAGAACAGCAGGCCGCAGTTGCACGAGTTGCAGAGTTGTCTTGTCTGTGGCCACACATGACGTCGCGTGACGTTATGCTGCACACACCGCTGCAGGACTTCTTCCTGGCACTGGTGGTTCTCTTGTGCACCTAAAAGCAATGGAAGACAGAGGAACATCAGTTGTACACCCCAAAAAGTAGAAAAACACACACAAATCAGCACAATCCCATGCCATCCATGCCCTCAATGATGTTTAAATTCAAGACACCCCACAGAAAGACTAGGCCCATGCACCACTCACTACCCCTGGGCATAAAGGATGAAAGCTAGGCAAAATGGGTGCAGGGCCTGAGAACACTGCCTGCCTTCAAAATGGCCCCTTGCCCCCAGGCACATGGGCAGGGCCTGCCTGTACCAGCACTCAAAATGGCCCCCACCCACATGGCCAGTCCCAACAACACCCCCAAAAAGTTGAAAAACACATACAAATCACCACAATCCCATGCCATCCATGCCCTCAATGATGTTTAAATTCAAGACACCCCACAGAAAGTCTAGGCCCATGCACCACTGAGTACCCCAGGGCATAATGGATGAAAGCTAGGCAAAATGGGTGCAGGCCTGAGAATACTGCATGCCTTCAAAATGGCCCCTTGCCCCCCAGCACATGGCCATGCCCTGCCTGTACCAGCACTCAAAATGGCCCCCACCCACATGGCCAGTCCCCATCAACACCCCAAAAAATCGAAAAACACACAAAAATCAGCACAATCCCATACCATCCATGCCCTCCACGATGTTTACATTAAAGAGACCCCAAAGACTCAGTCCATGTACCACTTACTACCCCTGGGCAAAAAGACCCAACAGCACCCCAAAAAATCAAAAAACACACAAATATCAGCACAATCCCATGCAATCCATGCCCTCCATGATGCTTACATTAAAGAGACCCCACAGAAAGACTCAGACCATGCACCACTCACTACCCCTGGGCAAAAGGCCCCAACAGCAGCCAAAGAAATCGAAAAACACACAAAAATGAGCACAATCCCATGCCATCCATGCCCTCCATGATGTTTACATTAAAGAGACCCCACAGAAAGACTCAATCAATGCACCACTCACTACCCCTGGGCAAAAGGCCCCAACAGCAGCCAAAAAATTCGAAAAACACACAAAAATCACCACAATCCCATGCCATCCATGCCCTCAATGATGTTTAAATTCAAGACACCCCGAAGAAAGTCTAGGCCCATGCACCACTGAGTACCCCTGGGCATAATGGATGAAAGCTAGGCAAAATGGGTGCAGGCCTGAGAACACTGCCTGCCTTCAAAATTGCCCCTTTCCCCCTAGCACATGGCCAGGCCCTGCCTGTACAAGCACTCAAAATGGCCCCCACCCACATGGCCAGTCCCCATCAACACCCCAAAAAAATCGAAAAAAACATACATAAATCAGCACAATCCCATGCCATCCATGCCCTCCACGATGTTTGCATTAAAGAGACCCCACAGAAAGACTCAATCCATGCACCACTCACTACCCCTGGGCAAAAGGCCCCAACAGCATCTAAAAAAATCGAAAAACACACAGAAATCAGCACAATCCCATGCCATCCATGCCCTCAATGATGTTTGAATTCAAGACACCCCACAGAAAGACTAGGCCCATGCACCACTCACTACCCCTGGCCATAAAGGATGAAAGCTAGGGAAAATGGGTGCGGGCCTGAGAACACTGCCTGCCTTCAAAATGGCCCCTTGCCCCCCAGCACATGGCCAGGGCCTGCCTGTACCAGCACTCAAAATGGCCCCCACCCACATGGCCAGTCCCCAACAGCAGCCAAAAAAATCGAAAAACACACAAAAATCAGCACAATCCCATGCCATCCATGCCCTCCATGATGTTTACATTAAAGAGACCCCACAGAAAGACTCAGTCCATGCACCCCTCACTACCCCTGGGCAAAAGGCCCCAACAGCAGCCAAAAAAGTCGAAAAACACACAAAAATCAGCACAATCCCATGCCATCCATGCCCTCCATGATGTTTACATTAAGAAGACCCCACAGAAAGACTCAGTCCATGCACCAGTCACTACGCCTGGGCAAAAGGCCCCAACAACAGCCCAAAAATCGAAAATTCCAAAATTGTAGTTGCAGCAACTGTAATGCCCCAAACAAACTTACTTGTGAAATTTCTAATCCAAAAGTGATCCAAAGAAAGTCAAAAAGGCCTCAAATCCAAATATCCAGCAGCATCCACAAAAAGTAATCCTTCCAGGTCAAGATCCAAATGAAAGTGACCAGCACATGAAGAAAGCACTGGGAGGAGCCTGCTGGACAGGAACAGGAAGTTAGAGACTGTAGGGCACTTCCTCCCCCCCCCCAAAAAAGGACTCCTTGCAAAAAAAAGTGCAGGCAAATGTCCACCTGAGGAGTTATTCTGATAAAAATCATAATTTTCAGAAGGTTTATGCTGCTTGCTGGTGGATTTTTTGTGCAGAATTGCAAATTTTGCAATTTCGCGAGTGCAAGATTGTTGCTGCCCGCCGCATCTACGTGTTCGCAATTGCGAACTCTAGCGATGCGTGCTGTGCAAGGTGGCAAGCCGCGATGACGTAATCGCGGTCGTCAAACTCTCGCGGGATCCCGCAGCAAGATCCAAAATGGCGCAGCACACGCAAAATATGGAAAAAAACAACTCTGCAAACGCTGAATGACGGTAAGTGAACGCTGCGTGCCGCAATATTGTATCACCAAGCAAAAAAATCCGCTGCGTGCGAATTTGCGGATTTTCGGCAAATTCGCGAGAGTTCGCTGATTGCGAATTTGCCGAAAATCCTGCGAGCGGAACTGATTTTACGCCCATGCTCAGTGCCTGTTTGCACAGGGTGGCCACTCCTTAACCACAATGGAGATTCTTCAGTCTTCCACGTCGAGTGGGATGTCGAAGGGTCCAGAGTTTCGTATCAAAGTTTCGTTCAGGATAATCTAATGCTCCTGGGCACAGCTCCTACCTTTATTCCAAATCAAGGGGCTGGATTACCTGCTAGGTCCCTCCTATGGGTGGGACCCAGGAAGGGGGTGGTTACATCCCTTTCCCTTTGTCCAGTTTTGCACCAGAGCTGGGACTGGAGAGTCCCAGCACCGGTTTCAACTGGACTATGTGTGGGAAGCCTTGTGCTCCCCAGGCAATGTCTAGTTTCATTCAACCCTCCCTGCTACAATCCACTATCTCCTGTCTGGGGTGGTGTAACATCTCCCTGTGACAGGATACCATTTGTACATGCCTCCCCTGCTGGAGTTTCGGTCAGCAGCAGTAGGCCAGACTCGTGTCTGTGGCAGCAGCATCCATTTTGTGATGCTGGGGCTTTGGTTAGATTTAACCGCGTTTTAGCAAAGTAACATGTCTTCTCCCTCTAGAAGGGTGGAATGCTACCCCCGTCGCCAGGACTGGCGAGGGGGTAGTATTCCAAAGCGTATGACACCTTACACGACATGTTTTGATAAAGCCAAACCAGAGTTAGCAAATAACCGCGAGGATTATAATGCACTTAAGAGTATATGGTATGGCAATATCCTGGAACAGCTAAGGGAGTTGGTCCCGACAGCTACAGACAGGCTCAGCTCATGCTAGAGCACCATCTCACATAAAACCAAGCACTCTGCCTCCAGGATTGTTAAGGCCTGCCATTGGAGTGACTTATAGGTATATATATGTCCAGATGTAGGTTTAGATAAAGGTATACTGTATCTAAGCAAGGGGTGATTACACGACCTTGCTCCATCTGAGTGATCAGCCAGTTGTGTCAGTTTGGATAGCCAGCCAGGGGTGGCAAAAGATATGCTGCAGCCCCTGGTAGGCCTTGGATGCACCTATTCCCTGGGTACCTATAGTACACTGTACAGGGGCTGAAAAGGTGAACCCATGTCCAATTGGGTATGTACCTAAAGTACATGGATGTGAATTTAGAGAGAGAACAGCAGGCTGTGGGTCTGATTAGCAGGCCCACAGCCACATTATGTCGAAACTCAGTGAAGCAAAAAGCAAAAATCTGGGGTGACCATAGGAAAGCAGACCCTACTCTCCGACATCCATGCACCACTGAGTACCCCTGGGCCTAATGGAAGAAAGCAAGGCAAAGTGGGTGCAGGCCTGAGCACAATGCCTGGCTTCAAAATGGGCCCTTGACCCCCAGCCACATGGCCAGGCCCTGCCTGGACCAGGCCTCAAAATGGCCCCCACCCACATGGCCAGGCCCCAACACCACCCCAAAAAGTCGTAAAACACACACAAATCACCACAATACAATGCTATCCATGCCCTCAATGATGTTTAAATTCCAGACACCCCACAGAAAGACCTGGTAAATGCACCACTCACTACCACTGGGCATAATAGGTGAAAGCAGGGCAGGCTGGGTGCTGGCCTGTGGCTCAAAGCACACTGCCAGGCTTCAAAATGGCCCCTTGTCCCCCAGCCACCTTGCCAGGCCCTGCCTGGACCAGGCCTCAAAATGGCCCCCACCCACATGGCCAGGCCCTAACACCACCCCAAAAAGTCGAAAAACACACTAAAACCACCACAATCCAATGCCATCCATGCCCTCAATGATGTTTAAATTCAAGACACCCCACTGAAAGACTTGGTACATGCACCACTCACTACCCCTGGGCCTAATGGAAGAAAGCAAGGCAATGGGGTGCAGGCCTGAGCACACTGCCTGGCTTCAAAATGGGCCCTTGACCCCCAGCCACATGGCCAGGCCCTGCCTGGACCAGGCCTTAAAATGGCCCCCACCCACATGGCCAGTCCCCAACAACACCCCAAAAAGTCGACAAACACACTAAAATCACCACAATCCAATGCCATCAATGCCCTCAATGATGTTTAAATTCAAGACACCCCACAGAAAGACTTGGTCCATGCACCACTGAGTACCCCTGGGCCTAATGGAAGAAAGCAAGGCAAAGTGGGTAGAGGCCTGAGCACAATGCCTTGCTTCAAAATGGGCCCTTGACCTCCAGCCACATGGCCAGGCCCTGCCTGGACCAGGCCTCAAAATGGCCCCCACCCACATGGCCAGGCACCAACACCACCCCAAAAAGTCAAAAAACACACAGAAATCACCTCAATCCAATGCTATCCATGCCCTCAATGATGTTTAAATTCAAGACACCCCACAGAAAGACTTGGTACATGCACCACTCACTACCCCTGGGCATAATGGGTGAAAGCAGAGCAGGCTGGGTGCAGGCCTATGGCTCAAAACACACTACCTGGCATCAAAATGGCCCCTTGTCCCCAAGCCACCTGGCCAGGTCCTGCCTGGACCAGGCCTCAAAATGGCCCCCACCCACATGGCCAGGCCCCAACACCACCCCAATAAGTTGAAAAACAAACAAAAATCACCCCAATCCAATGCCATCCATGCCCTCAATGATGTTTAAATTCAAGACACCCCACAGAAAGACTTGGTACATGCACCACTCACTACCCCTGGGCATAATGGATGAAAGCAGGGAAGGCTGGGTGCAGGCATGTGGCTCAAAGCACTGCCTGGCTTCAAAATGGCCTCTTGTCCCCCAGCCAACTTGCCAGGCCCTGCCTGGACCAGGCCTCAAAATGGCCCCCACCCACATGGCCAGGCCCCAACACCACCCCAAAAAGTAAAAAAACACACAAAAACCACAACAATCCAAAGCCATCCATGCCCTCAATGATGTTTAAATTCAAGACACCCAACAGAAAGACTTGGTACATGCACCACTCACTACCCCTGGGCCTAATGGAAGAAAGCAAGGCAATGGGGTGCAGGCCTGAGCACACTGCCTGGCTTCAAAATGGGTCCTTGACCCCCAGCCACATGGCCAGGCCCTGCCTGGACCAGGCCTCAAAATGGCCCCCACCCACATGGCCAGGCCCCAACAAACCCCCAAAAAGTCGAAAAACACACTAAAATCACCACAATCCAATGCCAACCATGCCCTCAATGATGTTTAAATTCAAGACACCCCACAGAAAGACTTGGTCCATGCACCACTAAGTACCCCTGGGCCTAATGGAAGAAAGCAAGGCAAAGTGGGTGCAGGCCTGAGCACACTGCCTGGCCTCAAAATGGGAACTTGACCCCCAGCCACATGGCCAGGCCCTGCCTGGACCAGGCCTTAAAATGGCCCCCACCCACATGGCCAGTCCCCAACAACACCCCAAAAAGTCGACAAACACACTTAAATCACCACAATCCAATGCCATCAATGCCCTCAATGATGTTTAAATTCAAGACACCTCACAGAAAGACTTGGCCAATGCACTACTGAGTACCCCTGGGCCTAATGGAAGAAAGCAAGGCAAAGTGGGTGCAGGCCTGAGCACACTGCCTGGCTTCAAAATGGGCCCTTAACCACCAGCCACATGGCCAGGCCCTGCCTGGACCAGGCCTCAAAATGGCCCCCACCCACATGGCCAGGCACCAACACCACCCCAAAAAGTCGAAAAACACACAGAAATCACCACAATCCAATGCTATCCATGCCCTCAATGATGTTTAAATTCAAGAAACCCCACAGAAAGACCTGGTACATGCACCACTCACTACCCCTGGGCATAATGGGTGAAAGCAGGGCAGGCTGGGTGCAGGCCTATGGCTCAAAACACAATACCTGGCATCAAAATGGCCCCTTGTCCCCAAGCCACCTGGCTAGGCCCTGCCTGGGCCAGGCCTCAAAATGGCCCCCACCCACATGGCCAGGCCCCAACACCACCCCAATAAGTTGAAAAACAAACAAAAATCACCCCAATCCAATGCCATCCATGCCCTCAATGATGTTTAAATTCAAGACACCCCACAGAAAGACTTGGTACATGCACCACTCACTACCCCTGGGCATAATGGGTGAAAGCAGGGAAGGCTGGGTGCAGGCATGTGGGTCAAAGCACTGCCTGGCTTCAAAATGGCCCCTTGTCCCCCAGCCAACTTGCCAGGCCCTGCCTGGACCAGGCCTCAAAATGGCCCCCACCCAAATGGCCAGGCCCCAACACCACCCCAAAAAGTCGAAAAACACAAAAACCACCACAATCCAATGCCATCCATGCCCTCAATGATGTTTAAATTCAAGACATCCCACTGAAAGACTTGGTACATGCACCACTCACTACCCCTGGGCCTAATGGAAGAGAGCAAGGCAATGAGGTGCAGGCCTGAGCACACTGCCTGGCTTTAAAATGGGTCCTTGAGCCCCAGCCACATGGCCAGGCCTTGCCTGGACCAGGCCTCAAAATGGCCCCCACCCACATGGCCAGGCCCCAACAACACCCCAAAAAGTCGAAAAACACACTAAAATCACCACAATCCAATGCCAACCATGCCCTCAATGATGTTTAAATTCAAGACACCCCACAGAAAGACTTGGTCCATGCACCACTAAGTACCCCTGGGCCTAATGGAAGAAAGCAAGGCAAAGTGGGTGCAGGCCTGAGCACACTGCCTGGCTTCAAAACGGGCCCTTGACCCCCAGCCACATGGCCAGGCCCTGCCTGGACCAGGCCTCAAAATGGCCCCCACCCACATGGCCAGGCACCAACACCACCCCAAAAAGTCGAAAAACACACTAAAATCACCACAATCCAATGCCATCAATGCCCTCAATGATGTTTAAATTCAAGACAGCCCACAGAAAGACTTGGCCTATGCACCACTGAGTACCCCTGGGCCTAATGGAAGAAAGCAAGGCAAAGTGGGTGCAGGCCTGATCACACTGCCTGGCTTCAAAATGGGCCCTTGACCCCCAGCCACATGGCCAGGCCCTGCCTGGACCAGGCCTCAAAATGGCCCCCACCCACATGGCCAGGCCCGCACAACACCCCAAAAAGTCGAAAAACACACAAAAATCCCCACAGTCCAATGCCATCCATGCCCTCAATGATGTTTACATTCATTACACCCCACAGAAAGACTTTGTCCATTCACCACTGAGTACCCCTGGGCCTAATGGAAGAAAGCAAGGCAAAGTGGGTGCAGGCCTGAGCACAATGCCTTGCTTCAAAATGGGCCCTTGACCCCCAGCTGCATGGCCAGGCCCTGCGTGGACCAGGCCTCAAAATGGCTCCCACCCACATGGCCAGGCACAAACACCACCCCAAAAAGTCAAAAAACACACAGAAATCACCACAATCCAATGCCAACCATGCCCTCAATGATGTTTAAATTCAAGACACCCCACAGAAAGACTTGGTCCATGCACCACTAAGTACCCCTGGGCCTAATGGAAGAAAGCAAGGCAAAGTGGGTACAGGCCTGAGCACACTGCCTGGCTTCAAAATGGGCCCTTGACCCCCAGCCACATGGCCAGGCCCTGCCTGGACCAGGCCTCAAAATGGCCCCCACCCACATGGCCAGGCACCAACACCACCCCAAAAAGGCGAAAAACACACTAAAATCACCACAATCCAATGCCATCAATGCCCTCAATGATGTTTAAATTCAAGACACCCCACAGAAAGACTTGGCCTATGCACCACTGAGTACCCCTGGGCCTAATGGAAGAAAGCAAGGCAAAGTGGGTGCAGGCCTGATCACACTGCCTGGCTTCAAAATGGGCCCTTGACCCCCAGCCACATGGCCAGGCCCTGCCTGGACCAGGCCTCAAAATGGCCCCCACCCACATGGCCAGGCCCGCACAACACCCCAAAAAGTCGAAAAACACACAAAAATCCCCACAGTCCAATGCCATCCATGCCCTCAATGATGTTTACATTCATTACACCCCACAGAAAGACTTGGTACATGCACCACTCACTACCCCTGGGCATAATGGGTGAAAGCAGGGAAGGCTGGGTGCAGGCATGTGGCTCAAAGCACTGCCTGGCTTCAAAATGGGTCCTTGACCCCCAGCCACAAGGCCAGGCCCTGCCTGGACCAGCACTCAAAATGGCCACCACCCACATGGCCAGGCCCCAACAACACCCCAAAAAGTCGAAAAACACACTAAAATCACCACAATCCAATGCCATCAATGCCCTCAATGATGTTTAAATTCAAGACACCCCACAGAAAGACTTGGTCCATGCACCACTAAGTACCCCTGGGCCTAATGGAAGAAAGCAAGGCAAAGTGGGTGCAGGCCTGAGCACACTGCCTGGCTTCAAAATGGGAACTTGACCCCCAGCCACATGGCCAGGCCCTGCCTGGACCAGGCCTTAAAATGGCCCCCACCCACATGGCCAGTCCCCAACAACACCCCAAAAAGTCGACAAACACACTTAAATCACTACAATCCAATGCCATCAATGCCCTCAATGATGTTTAAATTCAAGACACCTCACAGAAAGACTTGGCCAATGCACTACTGAGTACCCCTGGGCCTAATGGAAGAAAGCAAGGCAAAGTGGGTGCAGGCCTGAGCACACTGCCTGGCTTCAAAATGGGCCCTTAACCACCAGCCACATGGCCAGGCCCTGCCTGGACCAGGCCTCAAAATGGCCCCCACCCACATGGCCAGGCACCAACACCACCCCAAAAAGTCGAAAAACACACAGAAATCACCACAATCCAATGCTATCCATGCCCTCAATGATGTTTAAATTCAAGAAACCCCACAGAAAGACCTGGTACATGCACCACTCACTACCCCTGGGCATAATGGGTGAAAGCAGGGCAGGCTGGGTGCAGGCCTATGGCTCAAAACACAATACCTGGCATCAAAATGGCCCCTTGTTCCCAAGCCACCTGGCTAGGCCCTGCCTGGGCCAGGCCTCAAAATGGCCCCCACCCACATGGCCAGGCACCAACACCACCCCAATAAGTTGAAAAACAAACAAAAATCACCCCAATCCAATGCCATCCATGCCCTCAATGATGTTTAAATTCAAGACACCCCACAGAAAGACTTGGTACATGCACCACTCACTACCCCTGGGCATAATGGGTGAAAGCAGGGAAGGCTGGGTGCAGGCATGTGGGTCAAAGCACTGCCTGGCTTCAAAATGGCCCCTTGTCCCCCAGCCAACTTGCCAGGCCCTGCCTGGACCAGGCCTCAAAATGGCCCCCACCCATATGGCCAGGCCCCAACACCACCCCAAAAAGTCGAAAAACACACAAAAACCACCACAATCCAATGCCATCCATGCCCTCAATGATGTTTAAATTCAAGACACCCCACTGAAAGACTTGGTACATGCACCACTCACTACCCCTGGGCCTAATGGAAGAAAGCAAGGCAATAGGGTGCAGGCCTGAGCACACTGCCTGGCTTCAAAATGGGTCCTTGAGCCCCAGCCACATGGCCAGGCCTTGCCTGGACCAGGCCTCAAAATGGCCCCCACCCACATGGCCAGGCCCCAACAACACCCCAAAAAGTCGAAAAACACACTAAAATCACCACAATCCAATGCCAACCATGCCCTCAATGATGTTTAAATTCAAGACACCCCACAGAAAGACTTGGTCCATGCACCACTAAGTACCCCTGGGCCTAATGGAAGAAAGCAAGGCAAAGTGGGTGTAGGCCTGAGCACACTGCCTGGCTTCAAAATGGGCCCTTGACCCCCAGCCACATGGCCAGGCCCTGCCTGGACCAGGCCTCAAAATGGCCCCCACCCACATGGCCAGGCACCAACACCACCCCAAAAAGTCGAAAAACACACTAAAATCACCACAATCCAATGCCATCAATGCCCTCAATGATGTTTAAATTCAAGACACCCCACAGAAAGACTTGGCCTATGCACCACTGAGTACCCCTGGGCCTAATGGAAGAAAGCAAGGCAAAGTGGGTGCAGGCCTGATCACACTGCCTGGCTTCAAAATGGGCCCTTGACCCCCAGCCACATGGCCAGGCCCTGCCTGGACCAGGCCTCAAAATGGCCCCCACCCACATGGCCAGGCCCGCACAACACCCCAAAAAGTCGAAAAAAAAACAAAAATCCCCACAGTCCAATGCCATCCATGCCCTCAATGATGTTTACATTCATTACACCCCACAGAAAGAATTTGTCCATTCACCACTGAGTACCCCTGGGCCTAATGGAAGAAAGCAAGGCAAAGTGGGTGCAGGCCTGAGCACAATGCCTTGCTTCAAAATGGGCCCTTGACCCCCAGCTGCATGGCCAGGCCCTGCGTGGACCAGGCCTCAAAATGGCCCCCACCCACATGTCCAGGCACCAACACCACCCCAAAAAGTCAAAAAACACACAGAATTCACCACAATCCAATGCCAACCATGCCCTCAATGATGTTTAAATTCAAGACACCCCACAGAAAGACTTGGTCCATGCACCACTAAGTACCCCTGGGCCTAATGGAAGAAAGCAAGGCAAAGTGGGTGCAGGCCTGAGCACACTGCCTGGCTTCAAAATGGGCCCTTGACCCCCAGCCACATGGCCAGGCCCTGCCTGGACCAGGCCTCAAAATGGCCCCCACCCACATGGCCCGCACCAACACCACCCCAAAAAGTCGAAAAACACACTAAAATCACCACAATCCAATGCCATCAATGCCCTCAATGATGTTTACATTCATTACACCCCACAGAAAGACTTTGTCCATTCACCACTGAGTACCCCAGGGCCTAATGGAAGAAAGCAAAGCAAAGTGGGTGCAGGCCTGAGCACAATGCCTTGCTTCAAAATGGGCCCTTGAGCCCCAGCTGCATGGCCAGGCCCTGCGTAGACCAGGCCTCAAAATGGCCCCCACCCACATGGCCAGGCACCAACACCACCCCAAAAAGTAAAAAAACACACAGAAATCACCACAATCCAATGCTATCCATGCCCTCAATGATGTTTAAATTCAAGACACCCCACAGAATGACTTGGTACATGCACCACTCACTACCCCTGGGTATAATGGGTGAAAGCAGGGCAGGCTGGGTGCAGGCCTATGGCATAAAACACACTACCTGGCATCAAAATGGCCCCTTGTCCCCAAGCCACCTGGCCAGGCCCTGCCTGGACCAGGCCTCAAAATGGCCCCCACCCACATGGCCAGGCCCCAACACCACCCCAATAAGTTGAAAAACAAACAAAAATCACCCCAATCCAATGCCATCCATGCCCTCAATGATGTTTAAATTCAAGACACCCCACAGAAAGACTTGGTACATGCACCACTCACTACCCCTGGGCATAATGGGTGAAAGCAGGGCAGGCTGGGTGCAGGCCTGTGGCTCAAAGCACTGCCTGGCTTCAAAATGGCCCCTTTTCCCCCAGCCACCTTGCCAGGCCCTGACTGGACCAGGCCTCAAATTGGCCCCCACCCACATGGCCAGGCCCCAACACCACCACAAAAAAACGAAAAACACACAAAAACCACCACAATCCAATGCCATCCATGCCCTCAATGATGTTTAAATTCATTACACCCCACAGAAAGACTTGGTACATGCACCACTCACTACCCCTGGGCATAATGGGTGAAAGCAGGGCAGGCTGGGTGCAGGCCTGTGGCTCAAAGCACACTGCCAGGCTTCAAAATCGCCCCTTGTCACCCAGCCACATTGCCAGGCCCTGCCTGGACCAGGCCTCAAAATGGCCCCCACCCACATGGCCAGGCCCCAACACCACCCCAATAAGTTGAAAAACAAACAAAAATCACCCCAATCCAATGCCATCCATGCCCTCAATGATGTTTAAATTCAAGACACCCCACAGACAGACTTGGTACATGCACCACTCACTACCCCTGGGCATAATGGGTGAAAGCAGGGCATCTGGGTGGGTGCAGGCCTGTGGCTCAAAGCACTGCCTGGCTTCAAAATGGCCCCTTGTCCCCCAGCCACCTTGCCAGGCCCTGACTGGACCAGGCCTCAAATGGGCCCCCACCCACATGGCCAGGCCCCAACACCACCACAAAAAAACGAAAAAAACACAAAAACCACAGCAATCCAATGCCATCCATGCCCTCAATGATGTTTAAATTCATTACACCCCACAGAAAGACTTGGTACATGCACCACTCACTACCCCTGGGCATAATAGGTGAAAGCAGGGCAGGCTGGGTGCAGGCCTGTGGCTCAAAGCACACTGCCAGGCTTCACAATCGCCCCTTGTCACCCAGCCACATTGCCAGGCCCTGCCTGGACCAGGCCTCAAAATGGCCCCCACCCACATGGCCAGGCCCCAACACCACCCAAAAAGTTGAAAAACAAACAAAAATCACCACAACCCAATGCGATCCATGCCCTCAATGATGTTTAAATTAAAGACAACCCACAGAAAGACTTGGTACATGCACCACTCACTACCACTGGGCATAATGGGTGAAAGCAGGGCAGGCTGGGTGCAGGCCTGTGGCTCAAAGCACTGCCTGGCTTCAAAATGGCCCCTTGTCCCCCAGCCACCTTGCCAGGCCCTGCCTGGACCAGGCCTCAAAATGGCCCCCACCCACATGGCCAGGCCCCAACACCACCACAAAAAATAAAAAAACACACAGAAATCACCACATTCAATTGCCATCCATGCCGTCAATGATGTTTAAATTCAAGACACCCCACATAAAGACTTGGTACATGCACCACTTACTACCACTGGGCATAATGGGTGAAAGCAGGGCAGGCTGGGTGCAGGCCTGTGGCTCAAAGCGCACTGCCAGGCTTCAAAATCGCCCCTTGTCCCCCAGGCACATGGCCAGACCCTGCCTGGACCAGGCCTCAAAATGGCCCCCACCCACATGGCCAGGCCCTAACACCACCGCAAAAAGTCGGAAAACATACAAAAACCACCACAATCCAATGCCATCCATGCCCTCAATGATGTTTAAATTCAAGACACCCCACAGAAAGACTTGGTCCATGCACCACTGAGTACCCCTGGGCCTAATGGAAGAAAGCAAGGCAAAGTGAGTGCAGGCCTGAGCACATTGCCTGGCTTCAAAATGGGCCCTTCACCACCAGCCACAAGGCCAGGCCCTGCCTGGACCAGCACTCAAAATGGCCACCACCCACATGGCCAGGCCCCAACAACACCCCAAAAAGTCGAAAAACACACTAAAATCACCACAATCCAATGCCATCAATGCCCTCAATGATGTTTAAATTCAAGACACCCCACAGAAAGACTTAGTCCATGCACCACTGAGTACCCCTGGGCCTAATGGAAGAAAGCAAGGCAAAGTGGGTGCAGGCCTGAGCACACTGCCTGGCTTCAAAATGGGCCCTTGACCCCCAGCCACATGGCCAGGCCCTGAATGGACCAGGCCTCAAAATGGCCCCCACCCACATGGCCAGGCCCCAACAACACCCCAAAAAGTCGAAACACACACAAATACCCAGAGTCCAATGCAATCCATGCCCTCAATGATGTTTAAATTCATTACACCCCACAGAAAGACTTTGTCCATTCACCACTGAGTACCCCTGGGCCTAATGCAAGAAAGCAAGGCAAAGTGGGTGCAGGCCTGAGCACAATGCCTTGCTTCAAAATGGGCCCTTGACCCCCAGCCATATGGCCCGGCCCTACCTGGACCAGGCCTCAAAATGGCCCCCACCCACATGGCCAGGCACCAACACCACCCCAAAAAGTCGAAAAACACACTAAAATCACCACAATCCAATGCCATCAATGCCCTCAATGATGTTTAAATTCAAGACACCCCACAGAAAGACTTGGCCTATGCACCACTGAGTACCCCTGGGCCTAATGGAAGAAAGCAAGGCAAAGTGGGTGCAGGCCTGATCACACTGCCTGGCTTCAAAATGGGCCCTTGACCCCCAGCCACATGGCCAGGCCCTGCCTGGACCAGGCCTCAAAATGGCCCCCACCCACATGGCCAGGCCCGCACAACACCCCAAAAAGTCGAAAAACACACAAAAATCCCCACAGTCCAATGCCATCCATGCCCTCAATGATGTTTACATTCATTACACCCCACAGAAAGACTTTGTCCATTCACCACTGAGTACCCCTGGGCCTAATGGAAGAAAGCAAGGCAAAGTGGGTGCAGGCCTGAGCACAATGCCTTGCTTCAAAATGGGCCCTTGACCCCCAGCTGCATGGCCAGGCCCTGCGTGGACCAGGCCTCAAAATGGCCCCCACCCACATGTCCAGGCACCAACACCACCCCAAAAAGTCAAAAAACACACAGAAATCACCACAATCCAATGCCAACCATGCCCTCAATGATGTTTAAATTCAAGACACCCCACAGAAAGACTTGGTCCATGCACCACTAAGTACCCCTGGGCCTAATGGAAGAAAGCAAGGCAAAGTGGGTGCAGGCCTGAGCACACTGCCTGGCTTCAAAATGGGCCCTTGACCCCCAGCCACATGGCCAGGCCCTGCCTGGACCAGGCCTCAAAATGGCCCCCACCCACATGGCCAGGCACCAACACCACCCCAAAAAGTCGAAAAACACACTAAAATCACCACAATCCAATGCCATCAATGCCCTCAATGATGTTTACATTCATTACACCCCACAGAAAGACTTTGTCCATTCACCACTGAGTACCCCAGGGCCTAATGGAAGAAAGCAAGGCAAAGTGGGTGCAGGCCTGAGCACAATGCCTTGCTTCAAAATGGGCCCTTGAGCCCCAGCTGCATGGCCAGGCCCTGCGTAGACCAGGCCTCAAAATGGCCCCCACCCACATGGCCAGGCACCAACACCACCCCAAAAAGTAAAAAAACACACAGAAATCACCACAATCCAATGCTATCCATGCCCTCAATGATGTTTAAATTCAAGACACCCCACAGAATGACTTGGTACATGCACCACTCACTACCCCTGGGTATAATGGGTGAAAGCAGGGCAGGCTGGGTGCAGGCCTATGGCTTAAAACACACTACCTGGCATCAAAATGGCCCCTTGTCCCCAAGCCACCTGGCCAGGCCCTGCCTGGACCAGGCCTCAAAATGGCCCCCACCCACATGGCCAGGCCCCAACACCACCCCAATAAGTTGAAAAACAAACAAAAATCACCCCAATCCAATGCCATCCATGCCCTCAATGATGTTTAAATTCAAGACACCCCACAGAAAGACTTGGTACATGCACCACTCACTACCCCTGGGCATAATGGGTGAAAGCAGGGCAGGCTGGGTGCAGGCCTGTGGCTCAAAGCACTGCCTGGCTTCAAAATGGCCCCTTGTCCCCCAGCCACCTTGCCAGGCCCTGACTGGACCAGGCCTCAAATTGGCCCCCACCCACATGGCCAGGCCCCAACACCACCACAAAAAAACGAAAAAAACACACAAAAACCACCACAATCCAATGCCATCCATGCCCTCAATGATGTTTAAATTCATTACACCCCACAGAAAGACTTGGTACATGCACCACTCACTACCCCTGGGCATAATGGGTGAAAGCAGGGCAGGCTGGGTGCAGGCCTGTGGCTCAAAGCACACTGCCAGGCTTCAAAATCGCCCCTTGTCACCCAGCCACATTGCCAGGCCCTGCCTGGACCAGGCCTCAAAATGGCCCCCACCCACATGGCCAGGCCCCAACACCACCCCAATAAGTTGAAAAACAAACAAAAATCACCCCAATTCAATGCCATCCATGCCCTCAATGATGTTTAAATTCAAGACACCCCACAGACAGACTTGGTACATGCACCACTCACTACCCCTGGGCATAATGGGTGAAAGCAGGGCAGGCTGGGTGCAGGCCTGTGGCTCAAAGCACTGCCTGGCTTCAAAATGGCCCCTTGTCCCCCAGCCACCTTGCCAGGCCCTGACTGGACCAGGCCTCAAATGGGCCCCCACCCACATGGCCAGGCCCCAACACCACCACAAAAAAACGAAAAAAACACAAAAACCACCACAATCCAATGCCATCCATGCCCTCAATGATGTTTAAATTCATTACACCCCACAGAAAGACTTGGTACATGCACCACTCACTACCCCTGGGCATAATAGGTGAAAGCAGGGCAGGCTGGGTGCAGGCCTGTGGCTCAAAGCACACTGCCAGGCTTCACAATCGCCCCTTGTCACCCAGCCACATTGCCAGGCCCTGCCTGGACCAGGCCTCAAAATGGCCCCCACCCACATGGCCAGGCCCCAACACCACCCAAAAAGTTGAAAAACAAACAAAAATCACCACAACCCAATGCGATCCATGCCCTCAATGATGTTTAAATTAAAGACAACCCACAGAAAGACTTGGTACATGCACCACTCACTACCACTGGGCATAATGGGTGAAAGCAGGGCAGGCTGGGTGCAGGCCTGTGGCTCAAAGCACTGCCTGGCTTCAAAATGGCCCCTTGTCCCCCAGCCACCTTGCCAGGCCCTGCCTGGACCAGGCCTCAAAATGGCCCCCACCCACATGGCCAGGCCCCAACACCACCACAAAAAATAAAAAAACACACAGAAATCACCACATTCAATTGCCATCCATGCCGTCAATGATGTTTAAATTCAAGACACCCCACATAAAGACTTGGTACATGCACCACTTACTACCACTGGGCATAATGGGTGAAAGCAGGGCAGGCTGGGTGCAGGCCTGTGGCTCAAAGCACACTGCCAGGCTTCAAAATCGCCCCTTGTCCCCCAGGCACATGGCCAGACCCTGCCTGGACCAGGCCTCAAAATGGCCCCCACCCACATGGCCAGGCCCTAACACCACCCCAAAAAGTCGGAAAACATACAAAAACCACCACAATCCAATGCCATCCATGCCCTCAATGATGTTTAAATTCAAGACACCCCACAGAAAGACTTGGTCCATGCACCACTGAGTACCCCTGGGCCTAATGGAAGAAAGCAAGGCAAAGTGAGTGCAGGCCTGAGCACATTGCCTGGCTTCAAAATGGGCCCTTCACCACCAGCCACAAGGCCAGGCCCTGCCTGGACCAGCACTCAAAATGGCCACCACCCACATGGCCAGGCCCCAACAACACCCCAAAAAGTCGAAAAACACACTAAAATCACCACAATCCAATGCCATCAATGCCCTCAATGATGTTTAAATTCAAGACACCCCACAGAAAGACTTGGTCCATGCACCACTGAGTACCCCTGGGCCTAATGGAAGAAAGCAAGGCAAAGTGGGTGCAGGCCTGAGCACACTGCCTGGCTTCAAAATGGGCCCTTGACCCCCAGCCACATGGCCAGGCCCTGAATGGACCAGGCCTCAAAATGGCCCCCACCCACATGGCCAGGCCCCAACAACACCCCAAAAAGTCGAAAAACACACACAAATCCCCAGAGTCCAATGCAATCCATGCCCTCAATGATGTTTAAATTCATTACACCCCACAGAAAGACTTTGTCCATTCACCACTGAGTACCCCTGGGCCTAATGCAAGAAAGCAAGGCAAAGTGGGTGCAGGCCTGAGCACAATGCCTTGCTTCAAAATGGGCCCTTGACCCCCAGCCATATGGCCCGGCCCTGCCTGGACCAGGCTTCAAAATGGCCCCCACCCACATGGCCAGGCACCAACACCACCCCAAAAAGTCGAAAAACACACTAAAATCACCACAATCCAATGCCATCAATGCCCTCAATGATGTTTAAATTCAAGACACCCCACAGAAAGACTTGGCCTATGCACCACTGAGTACCCCTGGGCCTAATGGAAGAAAGCAAGCAAAGTGGGTGCAGGCCTGATCACACTGCCTGGCTTCAAAATGGGCCCTTGACCCCCAGCCACATGGCCAGGCCCTGCCTGAACCAGGCCTCAAAATGGCCCCCACCCACATGGCCAGGCCCGCACAACACCCCAAAAAGTCGAAAAACACACAAAAATCCCCACAGTCCAATGCCATCCATGCCCTCAATGATGTTTACATTCATTACACCCCACAGAAAGACTTTGTCCATTCACCACTGAGTACCCCTGGGCCTAATGGAAGAAAGCAAGGCAAAGTGGGTGCAGGCCTGAGCACAATGCCTTGCTTCAAAATGGGCCCTTGACCCCCAGCTGCATGGCCAGGCCCTGCGTGGACCAGGCCTCAAAATGGCCCCCACCCACATGGCCAGGCACCAACACCACCCCAAAAAGTCATAAAACACACAGAAATCACCACAATCCAATGCTATCCATGCCCTCAATGATGTTTAAATTCAAGGCACCCCACAGAATGACTTGGTACATGCACCACTCACTACCCCTGGGTATAATGGGTGAAAGCAGGGCAGGCTGGGTGCAGGCCTATGGCTCAAAACACACTACCTGGCATCAAAATGGCCCCTTGTCCCCGAGCCACCTGGCCAGGCCCTGCCTGGACCAGGCCTCAAAATGGCCCCCACCCACATGGCCAGGCCCCAACACCACCCCAATAAGTTGAAAAACAAACAAAAATCACCCCAATCCAATGCCATCCATGCCCTCAATGATGTTTAAATTCAAGACACCCCACAGAAAGACTTGGTACATGCACCACTCACTACCCCTGGGCATAATGGGTGAAAGCAGGGCAGGCTGGGTGCAGGCCTGTGGCTCAAAGCACTGCCTGGCTTCAAAATGGCCCCTTGTCCCCCAGCCACCTTGCCAGGCCCTGACTGGACCAGGCCTCTAATTGGCCCCCACCCACATGGCCAGGCCCCAACACCACCACAAAAAAACGAAAAACACACAAAAACCGCCACAATCCAATGCCATCCATGCCCTCAATGATGTTTAAATTCAAGACACCCCACAGAAAGACTTGGTATATGCACCACTCACTACCCCTGGGCATAATGGGTGAAAGCAGGGCAGGCTGGGTGCAGGCCTGTGGCTCAAAGCACACTGCCAGGCTTCAAAATCGCCCCTTGTCACCCAGCCACATTGCCAGGCCCTGCCTGGACCAGGCCTCAAAATGGCCCCCACCCACATGGCCAGGCCCCAACACCACCCCAAAAAGTTGAAAAACAAGCAAAAATCACCACAATCCAATGCCATCCATGCCCTCAATGATGTTTAAATTAAAGACACCCCACAGAAAGGCTTGGTACATGCACCACTCACTACCACTGGGCATAATGGGTGAAAGCAGGGCAGGCTGGGTGCAGGCCTGTTTCTCAAAGCACTGCCTGGCTTCAAAATGGCCCCTTGTCCCCCAGCCACCTTGCCAGGCCCTGCCTGGACCAGGCCTCAAAATGGCCCCCACCCACATGGCCAGGCCCCAACACCACCACAAAAAATCAAAAAACACACAAAAATCACCACATATAATTGCCATCCATGCCCTCAATGATGTTTAAATTCAAGACACCCCACATAAAGACTTGGTACATGCACCACTCACTACCCCTGGGCATAATGGGTGAAAGCAGGGCAGGCTGGGTGCAGGCCTGTGGCTCAAAGCACACTGCCAGGCTTCAAAATCGCCCCTTGTCCCCCAGCCACATGGCCAGACCTTGCCTGGACCAGGCCTCAAAATGGCCCCCACACACATGGCCAGGCCCTAACACCACCCCAAAAAGTCCAAAAACATACAAAAACCACGACAATCCAATGCCATCCATGCCCTCAATGATGTTTAAATTCAAGACACCCCACAGAAAGACTTGGCCTATGCACCACTGAGTACCCCTGGGCCTAATGGAAGAAAGCAAGCAAAGTGGGTGCAGGCCTAATCACACTGCCTGGCTTCAAAATGGGCCCTTGACCCCCAGCCACATGGCCAGGCCCTGCCTGAACCAGGCCTCAAAATGGCCATCACCGACATGGCCAGGCCCGCACAACACCCCAAAAAGTAAAAAAACACACAAAAATCCCCACAGTCCAATGCCATCCATGCCCTCAATGATGTTTACATTCATTACACCCCACAGAAAGACTTGGTACATGCACCACTCACTACCCCTGGGCATAATGGGTGAAAGTAGGGAAGGCTGGGTGCAGGCATGTGGCTCAAAGCACTGCCTGGCTTCAAAATAAGTCCTTGACCCCCAGCCACAAGGCCAGGCCCTGCCTGGACCAGCACTCAAAATGGCCACCACCCACATGGCCAGGCCCCAACAACACCCCAAAAAGTCGAAAAACACACTAAAATCACCACAATCCAATGCCATCAATGCCCTCAATGATGTTTAAATTCAAGACACCCCACAGAAAGACTTGGTCCATGCACCACTAAGTACCCCTGGGCCTAATGGAAGAAAGCAAGGCAAAGTGGGTGCAGGCCTGAGCACACTGCCTGGCTTCAAAATGGGAACTTGACCCCCAGACACATGGCCAGGCCCTGCCTGGACCAGGCCTTAAAATGGCCCCCACCCACATGGCCAGTCCCCAACAACACCCCAAAAAGTCGACAAACACACTTAAATCACCACAATCCAATGCCATCAATGCCCTCAATGATGTTTAAATTCAAGACACCTCACAGAAAGACTTGGCCAATGCACTACTGAGTACCCCTGGGCCTAATGGAAGAAAGCAAGGCAAAGTGGGTGCAGGCCTGAGCACACTGCCTGGCTTCAAAATGGGCCCTTAACCACCAGCCACATGGCCAGGCCCTGCCTGGACCAGGCCTCAAAATAGCCCCCACCCACATGGCCAGGCACCAACACCACCCCAAAAAGTCGAAAAACACACAGAAATCACCACAATCCAATGCTATCCATGCCCTCAATGATGTTTAAATTCAGGAAACCCCACAGAAAGACCTGGTACATGCACCACTCACTACCCCTGGGCATAATGGGTGAAAGCAGGGCAGGCTGGGTGCAGGCCTATGGCTCAAAACACAATACCTGGCATCAAAATGGCCCCTTGTCCCCAAGCCACCTGGCTAGGCCCTGCCTGGGCCAGGCCTCAAAATGGCCCCCACCCACATGGCCAGGCCCCAACACCACCCCAATAAGTTGAAAAACAAACAAAAATCACCCCAATCCAATGCCATCCATGCCCTCAATGATGTTTAAATTCAAGACACCCCACAGAAAGACTTGGTACATGCACCACTCACTACCCCTGGGCATAATGGGTGAAAGCAGGGAAGGCTGGGTGCAGGCATGTGGGTCAAAGCACTGCCTGGCTTCAAAATGGCCCCTTGTCCCCCAGCCAACTTGCCAGGCCCTGCCTGGACCAGGCCTCAAAATGGCCCCCACCCATATGGCCAGGCCCCAACACCACCCCAAAAAGTCGAAAAACACACAAAAACCACCACAATCCAATGCCATCCATGCCCTCAATGATGTTTACATTCAAGACACCCCACTGAAAGACTTGGTACATGCACCACTCACTACCCCTGGGCCTAATGGAAGAAAGCAAGGCAATGGGGTGCAGGCCTGAGCACACTGCCTGGCTTTAAAATGGGTCCTTGAGCCCCAGCCACATGGCCAGGCCTTGCCTGGACCAGGCCTCAAAATGGCCCCCACCCACATGGCCAGGCCCCAACAACACCCCAAAAAGTCGAAAGACACACTAAAATCACCACAATCCAATGCCAACCATGCCCTCAATGATGTTTAAATTCAAGACACCCCACAGAAAGACTTGGTCCATGCACCACTAAGTACCCCTGGGCCTAATGGAAGAAAGCAAGGCAAAGTGGGTGCAGGCCTGAGCACACTGCCTGGCTTCAAAATGGGCCCTTGACCCCCAGCCACATGGCCAGGCCCTGCCTGGACCAGGCCTCAAAATGGCCCCCACCCACATGGCCAGGCACCAACACCACCCCAAAAAGTCGAAAAACACACTAAAATCACCACAATCCAATGCCATCAATGCCCTCAATGATGTTTAAATTCAAGACACCCCACAGAAAGACTTGGCCTATGCACCACTGAGTACCCCTGGGCCTAATGGAAGAAAGCAAGCAAAGTGGGTGCAGGCCTGATCACACTGCCTGGCTTCAAAATGGGCCCTTGACCCCCAGCCACATGGCCAGGCCCTGCCTGAACCAGGCCTCAAAATGGCCCCCACCCACATGGCCAGGCCCGCACAACACCCCAAAAAGTCGAAAAACACACAAAAATCCCCACAGTCCAATGCCATCCATGCCCTCAATGATGTTTACATTCATTACACCCCACAGAAAGACTTTGTCCATTCACCACTGAGTACCCCTGGGCCTAATGGAAGAAAGCAAGGCAAAGTGGGTGCAGGCCTGAGCACAATGCCTTGCTTCAAAATGGGCCCTTGACCCCCAGCTGCATGGCCAGGCCCTGCGTGGACCAGGCCTCAAAATGGCCCCCACCCACATGGCCAGGCACCAACACCACCCCAAAAAGTCATAAAACACACAGAAATCACCACAATCCAATGCTATCCATGCCCTCAATGATGTTTAAATTCAAGGCACCCCACAGAATGACTTGGTACATGCACCACTCACTACCCCTGGGTATAATGGGTGAAAGCAGGGCAGGCTGGGTGCAGGCCTATGGCTCAAAACACACTACCTGGCATCAAAATGGCCCCTTGTCCCCGAGCCACCTGGCCAGGCCCTGCCTGGACCAGGCCTCAAAATGGCCCCCACCCACATGGCCAGGCCCCAACACCACCCCAATAAGTTGAAAAACAAACAAAAATCACCCCAATCCAATGCCATCCATGCCCTCAATGATGTTTAAATTCAAGACACCCCACAGAAAGACTTGGTACATGCACCACTCACTACCCCTGGGCATAATGGGTGAAAGCAGGGCAGGCTGGGTGCAGGCCTGTGGCTCAAAGCACTGCCTGGCTTCAAAATGGCCCCTTGTCCCCCAGCCACCTTGCCAGGCCCTGACTGGACCAGGCCTCTAATTGGCCCCCACCCACATGGCCAGGCCCCAACACCACCACAAAAAAACGAAAAACACACAAAAACCGCCACAATCCAATGCCATCCATGCCCTCAATGATGTTTAAATTCAAGACACCCCACAGAAAGACTTGGTATATGCACCACTCACTACCCCTGGGCATAATGGGTGAAAGCAGGGCAGGCTGGGTGCAGGCCTGTGGCTCAAAGCACACTGCCAGGCTTCAAAATCGCCCCTTGTCACCCAGCCACATTGCCAGGCCCTGCCTGGACCAGGCCTCAAAATGGCCCCCACCCACATGGCCAGGCCCCAACACCACCCCAAAAAGTTGAAAAACAAGCAAAAATCACCACAATCCAATGCCATCCATGCCCTCAATGATGTTTAAATTAAAGACACCCCACAGAAAGGCTTGGTACATGCACCACTCACTACCACTGGGCATAATGGGTGAAAGCAGGGCAGGCTGGGTGCAGGCCTGTTTCTCAAAGCACTGCCTGGCTTCAAAATGGCCCCTTGTCCCCCAGCCACCTTGCCAGGCCCTGCCTGGACCAGGCCTCAAAATGGCCCCCACCCACATGGCCAGGCCCCAACACCACCACAAAAAATCAAAAAACACACAAAAATCACCACATATAATTGCCATCCATGCCCTCAATGATGTTTAAATTCAAGACACCCCACATAAAGACTTGGTACATGCACCACTCACTACCCCTGGGCATAATGGGTGAAAGCAGGGCAGGCTGGGTGCAGGCCTGTGGCTCAAAGCACACTGCCAGGCTTCAAAATCGCCCCTTGTCCCCCAGCCACATGGCCAGACCTTGCCTGGACCAGGCCTCAAAATGGCCCCCACACACATGGCCAGGCCCTAGCACCACCCCAAAAAGTCCAAAAACATACAAAAACCACGACAATCCAATGCCATCCATGCCCTCAATGATGTTTAAATTCAAGACACCCCACAGAAAGACTTGGCCTATGCACCACTGAGTACCCCTGGGCCTAATGGAAGAAAGCAAGCAAAGTGGGTGCAGGCCTAATCACACTGCCTGGCTTCAAAATGGGCCCTTGACCCCCAGCCACATGGCCAGGCCCTGCCTGAACCAGGCCTCAAAATGGCCATCACCGACATGGCCAGGCCCGCACAACACCCCAAAAAGTCAAAAAACACACAAAAATCCCCACAGTCCAATGCCATCCATGCCCTCAATGATGTTTACATTCATTACACCCCACAGAAAGACTTGGTACATGCACCACTCACTACCCCTGGGCATAATGGGTGAAAGTAGGGAAGGCTGGGTGCAGGCATGTGGCTCAAAGCACTGCCTGGCTTCAAAATAAGTCCTTGACCCCCAGCCACAAGGCCAGGCCCTGCCTGGACCAGCACTCAAAATGGCCACCACCCACATGGCCAGGCCCCAACAACACCCCAAAAAGTCGAAAAACACACTAAAATCACCACAATCCAATGCCATCAATGCCCTCAATGATGTTTAAATTCAAGACACCCCACAGAAAGACTTGGTCCATGCACCACTAAGTACCCCTGGGCCTAATGGAAGAAAGCAAGGCAAAGTGGGTGCAGGCCTGAGCACACTGCCTGGCTTCAAAATGGGAACTTGACCCCCAGCCACATGGCCAGGCCCTGCCTGGACCAGGCCTTAAAATGGCCCCCACCCACATGGCCAGTCCCCAACAACACCCCAAAAAGTCGACAAACACACTTAAATCACCACAATCCAATGCCATCAATGCCCTCAATGATGTTTAAATTCAAGACACCTCACAGAAAGACTTGGCCAATGCACTACTGAGTACCCCTGGGCCTAATGGAAGAAAGCAAGGCAAAGTGGGTGCAGGCCTGAGCACACTGCCTGGCTTCAAAATGGGCCCTTAACCACCAGCCACATGGCCAGGCCCTGCCTGGACCAGGCCTCAAAATGGCCCCCACCCACATGGCCAGGCACCAACACCACCCCAAAAAGTCGAAAAACACACAGAAATCACCACAATCCAATGCTATCCATGCCCTCAATGATGTTTAAATTCAAGAAACCCCACAGAAAGACCTGGTACATGCACCACTCACTACCCCTGGGCATAATGGGTGAAAGCAGGGCAGGCTGGGTGCAGGCCTGTGGCTCAAAGCACACTGCCAGGCTTCAAAATCGCCCCTTGTCACCCAGCCACATTGCCAGGCCCTGCCTGGACCAGGCCTCAAAATGGCCCCCACCCACATGGCCAGGCCCCAACACCACCCCAAAAAGTTGAAAAACAAACAAAAATCACCACAATCCAATGCGATCCATGCCCTCAATGATGTTTAAATTAAAGACAACCCACAGAAAGCCTTGGTACATGCACCACTCACTACCACTGGGCATAATGGGTGAAAGCAGGGCAGGCTGGGTGCAGGCCTGTGGCTCAAAGCACTGCCTGGCTTCAAAATGGCCCCTTGTCCCCCAGCCACCTTGCCAGGCCCTGCCTGGACCAGGCCTCAAAATGGCCCCCACCCACATGGCCAGGCCCCAACACCACCACAAAAAATAAAAAAAACACACAGAAATCACCACATTCAATTGCCATCCATGCCGTCAATGATGTTTAAATTCAAGACACCCCACATAAAGACTTGGTACATGCACCACTTACTACCACTGGGCATAATGGGTGAAAGCAGGGCAGGCTGGGTGCAGGCCTGTGGCTCAAAGCACACTGCCAGGCTTCAAAATCGCCCCTTGTCCCCCATGCACATGGCCAGACCCTGCCTGGACCAGGCCTCAAAATGGCCCCCACCCACATGGCCAGGCCCTAACACCACCCCAAAAAGTCGGAAAACATACAAAAACCACCACAATCCAATGCCATCCATGCCCTCAATGATGTTTAAATTCAAGACACCCCACAGAAAGACTTGGTCCATGCACCACTGAGTACCCCTGGGCCTAATGGAAGAAAGCAAGGCAAAGTGAGTGCAGGCCTGAGCACATTGCCTGGCTTCAAAATGGGCCCTTCACCACCAGCCAGAAGGCCAGGCCCTGCCTGGACCAGCACTCAAAATGGCCACCACCCACATGGCCAGGCCCCAACAACACCCCAAAAAGTCGAAAAACACACTAAAATCACCACAATCCAATGCCATCAATGCCCTCAATGATGTTTAAATTCAAGAAACCCCACAGAAAGACTTGGTCCATGCACCACTGAGTACCCCTGGGCCTAATGGAAGAAAGCAAGGCAAAGTGGGTGCAGGCCTGAGCACACTGCCTGGCTTCAAAATGGGCCCTTGACCCCCAGCCACATGGCCAGGCCCTGAATGGACCAGGCCTCAAAATGGCCCCCACCCACATGGCCAGGCCCCAACAACACCCCAAAAAGTCGAAAAACACACACAAATCCCCAGAGTCCAATGCAATCCATGCCCTCAATGATGTTTAAATTCATTACACCCCACAGAAAGACTTTGTCCATTCACCACTGAGTACCCCTGGGCCTAATGCAAGAAAGCAATGCAAAGTGGGTGCAGGCCTGAGCACAATGCCTTGCTTCAAAATGGGCCCTTGACCCCCAGCCATATGGCCCGGCCCTGCCTGGACCAGGCCTCAAAATGGCCCCCACCCACATGGCCAGGCACCAACACCACCCCAAAAAGTCGAAAAACACACTAAAATCACCACAATCCAATGCCATCAATGCCCTCAATGATGTTTAAATTCAAGACACCCCACAGAAAGACTTGGCCTATGCACCACTGAGTACCCCTGGGCCTAATGGAAGAAAGCAAGCAAAGTGGGTGCAGGCCTGATCACACTGCCTGGCTTCAAAATGGGCCCTTGACCCCCAGCCACATGGCCAGGCCCTGCCTGAACCAGGCCTCAAAATGGCCCCCACCCACATGGCCAGGCCCGCACAACACCCCAAAAAGTCGAAAAACACACAAAAATCCCCACAGTCCAATGCCATCCATGCCCTCAATGATGTTTACATTCATTACACCCCACAGAAAGACTTTGTCCATTCACCACTGAGTACCCCTGGGCCTAATGGAAGAAAGCAAGGCAAAGTGGGTGCAGGCCTGAGCACAATGCCTTGCTTCAAAATGGGCCCTTGACCCCCAGCTGCATGGCCAGGCCCTGCGTGGACCAGGCCTCAAAATGGCCCCCACCCACATGGCCAGGCACCAACACCACCCCAAAAAGTCATAAAACACACAGAAATCACCACAATCCAATGCCATCAATGCCCTCAATGATGTTTAAATTCAAGACACCCCACAGAAAGACTTGGCCTATGCACCACTGAGTACCCCTGGGCCTAATGGAAGAAAGCAAGGCAAAGTGGGTGCAGGCCTGATCACACTGCCTGGCTTCAAAATGGGCCCTTGACCCCCAGCCACATGGCCAGGCCCTGCCTGGACCAGGCCTCAAAATGGCCCCCACCCACATGGCCAGGCCCGCACAACACCCCAAAAAGTCGAAAAACACACAAAAATCCCCACAGTCCAATGCCATCCATGCCCTCAATGATGTTTACATTCATTACACCCCACAGAAAGACTTTGTCGATTCACCACTGAGTACCCCTGGGCCTGATGGAAGAAAGCAAGGCAAAGTGGGTGCAGGCCTGAGCACAATGCCTTGCTTCAAAATGGGCCCTTGACCCCCAGCTGCATGGCCAGGCCCTGCGTGGACCAGGCCTCAAAATGGCCCCCACCCACATGTCCAGGCACCAACACCACCCCAAAAAGTCAAAAAACACACAGAAATCACCACAATCCAATGCCAACCATGCCCTCAATGATGTTTAAATTCAAGACACCCCACAGAAAGACTTGGTCCATGCACCACTAAGTACCCCTGGGCCTAATGGAAGAAAGCAATGCAAAGTGGGTGCAGGCCTGAGCACACTGCCTGGCTTCAAAATGGGCCCTTGACCCCCAGCCACATGGCCAGGCCCTGCCTGGACCAGGCCTCAAAATGGCCCCCACCCACATGGCCAGGCACCAACACCACCCCAAAAAGTCGAAAAACACACTAAAATCACCACAATCCAATGCCATCAATGCCCTCAATGATGTTTACATTCATTACACCCCACAGAAAGACTTTGTCCATTCACCACTGAGTACCCCAGGGCCTAATGGAAGAAAGCAAGGCAAAGTGGGTGCAGGCCTGAGCACAATGCCTTGCTTCAAAATGGGCCCTTGACCCCAGCTGCATGGCCAGGCCCTGCGTAGACCAGGCCTCAAAATGGCCCCCACCCACATGGCCAGGCACCAACACCACCCCAAAAAGTAAAAAAACACACAGAAATCACCACAATCCAATGCTATCCATGCCCTCAATGATTTTTAAATTCAAGACACCCCACAGAATGACTTGGTACATGCACCACTCACTACCCCTGGGTATAATGGGTGAAAGCAGGGCAGGCTGGGTGCAGGCCTATGGCTTAAAACACACTACCTGGCATCAAAATGGCCCCTTGTCCCCAAGCCACCTGGCCAGGCCCTGCCTGGACCAGGCCTCAAAATGGCCCCCACCCACATGGCCAGGCCCCAACACCACCCCAATAAGTTGAAAAACAAACAAAAATCACCCCAATCCAATGCCATCCATGCCCTCAATGATGTTTAAATTCAAGACACCCCACAGAAAGACTTGGTACATGCACCACTCACTACCCCTGGGCATAATGGGTGAAAGCAGGGCAGGCTGGGTGCAGGCCTGTGGCTCAAAGCACTGCCTGGCTTCAAAATGGCCCCTTGTCCCCCAGCCACCTTGCCAGGCCCTGACTGGACCAGGCCTCAAATTGGCCCCCACCCACATGGCCAGGCCCCAACACCACCACAAAAAAAAGAAAAACACACAAAAACCACCACAATCCAATGCCATCCATGCCCTCAATGATGTTTAAATTCATTACACCCCACAGAAAGACTTGGTACATGCACCACTCACTACCCCTGGGCATAATGGGTGAAAGCAGGGCAGGCTGGGTGCAGGCCTGTGGCTCAAAGCACACTGCCAGGCTTCAAAATCGCCCCTTGTCACCCAGCCACATTGCCAGGCCCTGCCTGGACCAGGCCTCAAAATGGCCCCACCCACATGGCCAGGCCCCAACACCACCCCAATAAGTTGAAAAACAAACAAAAATCACCCCAATCCAATGCCATCCATGCCCTCAATGATGTTTAAATTCAAGACACCCCACAGACAGACTTGGTACATGCACCACTCACTACCCCTGGGCATAATGGGTGAAAGCAGGGCAGGCTGGGTGCAGGCCTGTGGCTCAAAGCACTGCCTGGCTTCAAAATGGCCCCTTGTCCCCCAGCCACCTTGCCAGGCCCTGACTGGACCAGGCCTCAAATTGGCCCCCACCCACATGGCCAGGCCCCAACACCACCACAAAAAAACGAAAAACACACAAAAACCACCACAATCCAATGCCATCCATGCCCTCAATGATGTTTAAATTCATTACACCCCACAGAAAGACTTGGTACATGCACCACTCACTACCCCTGGGCATAATAGGTGAACGCAGGGCAGGCTGGGTGCAGGCCTGTGGCTCAAAGCACACTGCCAGGCTTCAAAATCGCCCCTTGTCACCCAGCC
This sequence comes from Lissotriton vulgaris, assembly GCF_964263255.1. Lineage (NCBI taxonomy): Eukaryota > Metazoa > Chordata > Amphibia > Caudata > Salamandridae > Lissotriton > Lissotriton vulgaris. Next base: position 132,838 of record NW_028252568.1, on the reverse strand, counting down.
ACATTGCCAGGCCCTGCCTGGACCAGGCCTCAAAATGGCCCCCACCCACATGGCCAGGCCCCAACACCACCCCAAAAAGTTGAAAAACAAACAAAAATCACCACAATCCAATGCGATCAATGCCCTCAATGATGTTTAAATTAAAGACAACCCACAGAAAGACTTGGTACATGCACCACTCACTACCACTGGGCATAATGGGTGAAAGCAGGGCAGGCTGGGTGCAGGCCTGTGCCTCAAAGCACTGCCTGGCTTCAAAATGGCCCCTTGTCCCCCAGCCACCTTGCCAGGCCCTGCCTGGACCAGGCCTCAAAATGGCCCACACCCACATGGCCAGGCCCCAACACCACCACAAAAAATAAAAAAACACACAGAAATCACCACATTCAATTGCCATCCATGCCGTCAATGATGTTTAAATTCAAGACACCCCACATAAAGACTTGGTACATGCACCACTTACTACCACTGGGCATAATGGGTGAAAGCAGGGCAGGCTGGGTGCAGGCCTGTGGCTCAAAGCACACCGCCAGGCTTCAAAATCGCCCCTTGTCCCCCAGGCACATGGCCAGACCCTGCCTGGACCAGGGCTCAAAATGGCCCCCACCCACATGGCCAGGCCCTAACACCACCCCAAAAAGTCGGAAAACATACAAAAACCACCACAATCCAATGCCATCCATGCCCTCAATGATGTTTAAATTCAAGACACCCCACAGAAAGACTTGGTCCATGCACCACTGAGTACCCCTGGGCCTAATGGAAGAAAGCAAGGCAAAGTGAGTGCAGGCCTGAGCACATTGCCTGGCTTCAAAATGGGCCCTTCACCACCAGCCACAAGGCCAGGCCCTGCCTGGACCAGCACTCAAAATGGCCACCACCCACATGGCCAGGCCCCAACAACACCCCAAAAAGTCGAAAAACACACTAAAATCACCACAATCCAATGCCATCAATGCCCTCAATGATGTTTAAATTCAAGACACCCCACAGAAAGACTTGGTCCATGCACCACTGAGTACCCCTGGGCCTAATGGAAGAAAGCAAGGCAAAGTGGGTGCAGGCCTGAGCACACTGCCTGGCTTCAAAATGGGCCCTTGACCCCCAGCCACATGGCCAGGCCCTGAATGGACCAGGCCTCAAAATGGCCCCCACTCACATGGCCAGGCCCCAACAACACCCCAAAAAGTCGAAAAACACACACAAATCCCCAGAGTCCAATGCAATCCATGCCCTCAATGATGTTTAAATTCATTACACCCCACAGAAAGACTTTGTCCATTCACCACTGAGTACCCCTGGGCCTAATGCAAGAAAGCAAGGCAAAGTGGGTGCAGGCCTGAGCACAATGCCTTGCTTCAAAATGGGCCCTTGACCCCCACCATATGGCCCGGCCCTGCCTGGACCAGGCCTCAAAATGGCCCCCACCCACATGGCCAGGCACCAACACCACCCCAAAAAGTCGAAAAACACACTAAAATCACCACAATCCAATGCCATCAATGCCCTCAATGATGTTTAAATTCAAGACACCCCACAGAAAGACTTGGCCTATGCACCACTGAGTACCCCTGGGCCTAATGGAAGAAAGCAAGCAAAGTGGGTGCAGGCCTGATCACACTGCCTGGCTTCAAAATGGGCCCTTGACCCCCAGCCACATGGCCAGGCCCTGCCTGAACCAGGCCTCAAAATGGCCCCCACCCACATGGCCAGGCCCGCACAACACCCCAAAAAGTCGAAAAACACACAAAAATCCCCACAGTCCAATGCCATCCATGCCCTCAATGATGTTTACATTCATTACACCCCACAGAAAGACTTTGTCCATTCACCACTGAGTACCCCTGGGCCTAATGGAAGAAAGCAAGGCAAAGTGGGTGCAGGCCTGAGCACAATGCCTTGCTTCAAAATGGGCCCTTGACCCTCAGCTGCATGGCCAGGCCCTGCGTGGACCAGGCCTCAAAATGGCCCCCACCCACATGGCCAGGCACCAACACCACCCCAAAAAGTCATAAAACACACAGAAATCACCACAATCCAATGCTATCCATGCCCTCAATGATGTTTAAATTCAAGGCACCCCACAGAATGACTTGGTACATGCACCACTCACTACCCCTGGGCATAATGGGTGAAAGCAGGGCAGGCTGGGTGCAGGCCTGTGGCTCAAAGCACACTGCCAGGCTTCAAAATCGCCCCTTGTCACCCAGCCACATTGCCAGGCCCTGCCTGGACCAGGCCTCAAAATGGCCCCCACCCACATGGCCAGGCCCCAACACCACCACAAAAAATCAAAAAACACACAAAAATCACCACATATAATTTCCATCCATGCCCTCAATGATGTTTAAATTCAAGACACCCCACATAAAGACTTGGTACATGCACCACTCACTACCCCTGGGCATAATGGGTGAAAGCAGGGCAGACTGGGTGCAGGCCTGTGGCTCAAAGCACACTGCCAGGCTTCAAAATCGCCCCTTGTCCCCCAGCCACATGGCCAGACCTTGCCTGGACCAGGCCTCAAAATGGCCCCCACACACATGGCCAGGCCCTAACACCACCCCAAAAAGTCCAAAAACATACAAAAACCACGACAATCCAATGCCATCCATGCCCTCAATGATGTTTAAATTCAAGACACCCCACAGAAAGACTTGGTCCATGCACCACGGAGTACCCCTGGGCCTAATGGAAGAAAGCAAGGCAAAGTGGGTGCCGGCCTGAGCACACTGCCTGGCTTCAAAATGGGCCCTTGACCCCCAGCCACATGGCCAGGCCCTGCCTGGACCAGGCCTCAAAATGGCCCCCACCCACATGGCCAGGCCCCAACACCACCCCAATAAGTTGAAAAACAAACAAAAATCACCCCAATCCAATGCCATCCATGCCCTCAATGATGTTTAAATTCAAGACACCCCACAGAAAGACTTGGTACATGCACCACTCACTACCCCTGGGCATAATGGGTGAAAGCAGGGCAGGCTGGGTGCAGGCCTGTGGCTCAAAGCACTGCCTGGCTTCAAAATGGCCGCTTGTCCCCCAGCCACCTTGCCAGGCCCTGACTGGACCAGGCCTCAAATTGGCCCCCACCCACATGGCCAGGCCCCAACACCACCACAAAAAAACGAAAAACACACAAAAACCGCCACAATCCAATGCCATCCATGCCCTCAATGATGTTTAAATTCAAGACACCCCACAGAAAGACTTGGTACATGCACCACTCACTACCCCTGGGCATAATGGGTGAAAGCAGGGCAGGCTGGGTGCAGGCCTGTGGCTCAAAGCACACTGCCAGGCTTCAAAATCGCCCCTTGTCACCCAGCCACATTGCCAGGCCCTGCCTGGACCAGGCCTCAAAATGGCCCCCACCCACATGGCCAGGCCCCAACACCACCACAAAAAATCAAAAAACACACAAAAATCACCACATATAATTTCCATCCATGCCCTCAATGATGTTTAAATTCAAGACACCCCACATAAAGACTTGGTACATGCACCACTCACTACCCCTGGGCATAATGGGTGAAAGCAGGGCAGACTGGGTGCAGGCCTGTGGCTCAAAGCACACTGCCAGGCTTCAAAATCGCCCCTTGTCCCCCAGCCACATGGCCAGACCTTGCCTGGACCAGGCCTCAAAATGGCCCCCACACACATGGCCAGGCCCTAACACCACCCCAAAAAGTCCAAAAACATACAAAAACCACGACAATCCAATGCCATCCATGCCCTCAATGATGTTTAAATTCAAGACACCCCACAGAAAGACTTGGTCCATGCACCACGGAGTACCCCTGGGCCTAATGGAAGAAAGCAAGGCAAAGTGGGTGCCGGCCTGAGCACACTGCCTGGCTTCAAAATGGGCCCTTGACCCCCAGCCACATGGCCAGGCCCTGCCTGGACCAGGCCTCAAAATGGCCACCACCCACATGGCCAGGCCCCAACAACACCCCAAAAAGTCGAAAAACACACTAAAATCACCACAATCCAATGCCAACCATGCCCTAAATGATGTTTAAATTCAAGACACCCCACAGAAAGACTTGGTCCGTGCACCACTAAGTACCCCTGAGCCTAATGGAAGAAAGCAAGGCAAAGTGGATGCAGGCCTTAGCACACTGCCTGGCTTCAAAATGGGCCCTTGACCGCCAGCCACCTGGCCAGGCCCTGCCTGGACCAGGCCTTAAAATGGCCCCCACCCACATGGCCAATCGCCAACAACACCCCAAAAAGTCGACAAACACACTAAAATCACCACAATCCAATGCCATCCATGCCCTCAATGATGTTTAAATTCAAGACACCCCACAGAAAGACTTGGTACATGCACCACTCACTACCCCTGGGCATAATGGGTGAAAGCAGGGCAGGCTGGGTGCAGGCCTGTGGCTCAAAGCACACTGCCAGGCTTCAAAATCGCCCCTTGTCACCCAGCCACTTTGCCAGGCCCTGCCTGGACCAGGCCTCAAAATGGCCCCCACCCACATGGCCAGGCCCCAACACCACCCCAAAAAGTCCAAAAACATACAAAAACCACGACAATCCAATGCCATCCATGCCCTCAATGATGTTTAAATTCAAGACACCCCACAGAAAGACTTGGTCCATGCACCACGGAGTACCCCTGGGCCTAATGGAAGAAAGCAAGGCAAAGTGGGTGCCGGCCTGAGCACACTGCCTGGCTTCAAAATGGGCCCTTGACCCCCAGCCACATGGCCAGGCCCTGCCTGGACCAGGCCTCAAAATGGCCCCCACCCACATGGCCAGGCCCCAACACCACCCCAATAAGTTGAAAAACAAACAAAAATCACCCCAATCCAATGCCATCCATGCCCTCAATGATGTTTAAATTCAAGACACCCCACAGAAAGACTTGGTACATGCACCACTCACTACCCCTGGGCATAATGGGTGAAAGCAGGGCAGGCTGGGTGCAGGCCTGTGGCTCAAAGCACTGCCTGGCTTCAAAATGGCCGCTTGTCCCCCAGCCACCTTGCCAGGCCCTGACTGGACCAGGCCTCAAATTGGCCCCCACCCACATGGCCAGGCCCCAACACCACCACAAAAAAACGAAAAACACACAAAAACCGCCACAATCCAATGCCATCCATGCCCTCAATGATGTTTAAATTCAAGACACCCCACAGAAAGACTTGGTACATGCACCACTCACTACCCCTGGGCATAATGGGTGAAAGCAGGGCAGGCTGGGTGCAGGCCTGTGGCTCAAAGCACACTGCCAGGCTTCAAAATCGCCCCTTGTCACCCAGCCACATTGCCAGGCCCTGCCTGGACCAGGCCTCAAAATGGCCCCCACCCACATGGCCAGGCCCCAACACCACCACAAAAAATCAAAAAACACACAAAAATCACCACATATAATTTCCATCCATGCCCTCAATGATGTTTAAATTCAAGACACCCCACATAAAGACTTGGTACATGCACCACTCACTACCCCTGGGCATAATGGGTGAAAGCAGGGCAGACTGGGTGCAGGCCTGTGGCTCAAAGCACACTGCCAGGCTTCAAAATCGCCCCTTGTCCCCCAGCCACATGGCCAGACCTTGCCTGGACCAGGCCTCAAAATGGCCCCCACACACATGGCCAGGCCCTAACACCACCCCAAAAAGTCCAAAAACATACAAAAACCACGACAATCCAATGCCATCCATGCCCTCAATGATGTTTAAATTCAAGACACCCCACAGAAAGACTTGGTCCATGCACCACGGAGTACCCCTGGGCCTAATGGAAGAAAGCAAGGCAAAGTGGGTGCCGGCCTGAGCACACTGCCTGGCTTCAAAATGGGCCCTTGACCCCCAGCCACATGGCCAGGCCCTGCCTGGACCAGGCCTCAAAATGGCCACCACCCACATGGCCAGGCCCCAACAACACCCCAAAAAGTCGAAAAACACACTAAAATCACCACAATCCAATGCCAACCATGCCCTAAATGATGTTTAAATTCAAGACACCCCACAGAAAGACTTGGTCCGTGCACCACTAAGTACCCCTGAGCCTAATGGAAGAAAGCAAGGCAAAGTGGATGCAGGCCTTAGCACACTGCCTGGCTTCAAAATGGGCCCTTGACCGCCAGCCACCTGGCCAGGCCCTGCCTGGACCAGGCCTTAAAATGGCCCCCACCCACATGGCCAATCGCCAACAACACCCCAAAAAGTCGACAAACACACTAAAATCACCACAATCCAATGCCATCCATGCCCTCAATGATGTTTAAATTCAAGACACCCCACAGAAAGACTTGGTACATGCACCACTCACTACCCCTGGGCATAATGGGTGAAAGCAGGGCAGGCTGGGTGCAGGCCTGTGGCTCAAAGCACACTGCCAGGCTTCAAAATCGCCCCTTGTCACCCAGCCACTTTGCCAGGCCCTGCCTGGACCAGGCCTCAAAATGGCCCCCACCCACATGGCCAGGCCCCAACACCACCCCAAAAAGTTGAAAAACAAGCAAAAATCACGACAATCCAATGCCATCCATGCCCTCAATGATGTTTAAATTAAAGACACCCCACAGAAAGGCTTGGTACATGCACCAGTCACTACCACTGGGCATAATGGGTGAAAGCAGGGCAGGCTGGGTGCAGGCCTGTTTCTCAAAGCACTGCCTGGCTTCAAAATGGCCCCTTGTCCCCCAGCCACCTTGCCAGGCCCTGCCTGGACCAGGCCTCAAAATGGCCCCCACCCACATGGCCAGGCCCCAACACCACCACAAAAAATCGAAAAACACACAAAAATCACCACATATAATTGCCATCCATGTCCTCAATGATGTTTAAATTCAAGACACCCCACATAAAGACTTGGTACATGCACCACTCACTACCCCTGGGCATAATGGGTGAAAGCAGGGCAGGCTGGGTGCAGGCCTGTGGCTCAAAGCACACTGCCAGGCTTCAAAATCGCCCCTTGTCCCCCAGCCACATGGCCAGACCTTGCCTGGACCAGGCCTCAAAATGGCCCCCACACACATGGCCAGGCCCTAACACCACCCCAAAAAGTCCAAAAACATACAAAAACCACGACAATCCAATGCCATCCATGCCCTCAATGATGTTTAAATTCAAGACACCCCACAGAAAGACTTGGTCCATGCACCACTGAGTACCCCTGGGCCTAATGGAAGAAAGCAAGGCAAAGTGGGTGCCGGCCTGAGCACACTGCCTGGCTTCAAAATGGGCCCTTGACCCCCAGCCACATGGCCAGGCCCTGCCTGGACCAGGCCTCAAAATGGCCACCACCCACATGGCCAGGCCCCCAACAACACCCCAAAAAGTCGAAAAACACACTAAAATCACCACAATCCAATGCCAACCATGCCCTAAATGATGTTTAAATTCAAGACACCCCACAGAAAGACTTGGTCCGTGCACCACTAAGTACCCCTGAGCCTAATGGAAGAAAGCAAGGCAAAGTGGATGCAGGCCTTAGCACACTGCCTGGCTTCAAAATGGGCCCTTGACCGTCAGCCACCTGGCCAGGCCCTGCCTGGACCAGGCCTTAAAATGGCCCCCACCCACATGGCCAATCGCCAACAACACCCCAAAAAGTCGACAAACACACTAAAAGCACCACAATCCAATGCCATCAATGCCCTCAATGATGTTTAAATTCAAGACACCCCACAGAAAGACTTGGTCCATGCACCACTGAGTACCCCTGGGCCTAATGGAAGAAAGCAAGGCAAAGTGGGTGCCGGCCTGAGCACACTGCCTGGCTTCAAAATGGGCCCTTGACCCCCAGCCACATGGCCAGGCCATGCCTGGACCAGGCCTCAAAATGGCCCCCACCCACATGGCCAGGCACCAACACCACCCCAAAAAGTCGAAAAACACACAGAAATCACCACAATTCAATGCTATCCATGCCCTCAATGATGTTTAAATTCAAGACACCCCACAGAAAGACTTGGTACATGCACCACTCACTACCACTGGGCATAATGGGTGAAAGCAGGGCAGGCTGGGTGCAGGCCTGTTTCACAAAGCACTGCCTGGCTTCAAAATGGCCCCTTGTCTCCCAGCCACCTTGCCAGGCCCTGCCTGGACCAGGCCTCAAAATGGCCCCCACCCACATGGCCAGGCCCCAACACCACCCCAAAAAGTTGAAAAACAAGCAAAAATCACCACAATCCAATGCCATCCATGCCCTCAATGATGTTTAAATTAAAGACACCCCACAGAAAGACTTGGTACATGCACCACTCACTACCACTGGGCATAATGGGTGAAAGCAGGGCAGGCTGGGTGCAGGCCTGTTTCTCAAAGCACTGCCTGGCTTCAAAATGGCCCCTTGTCCCCCAGCGCCTTGCCAGGCCCTGCCTGGACCAGGCCTCAAAATGGCCCCCACCCACATGGACAGGCCCCAACACCACCACAAAAAATCGAAAAACACACAAAAATCACCACATATAATTGCCATCCATGCCCTCAATGATGTTTAAATTCAAGACACCCCACATAAAGACTTGGTACATGCACCACCCACTACCCCTGGGCATAATGGGTGAAAGCAGGGCAGGCTGGGTGCAGGCCTGTGGCTCAAAGCACACTGCCAGGCTTCAAAATCGCCCCTTGTCCCCCAGCCACATGGCCAGACCTTGCCTGGACCAGGCCTCAAAATGGCCCCCACCCACATGGCCAGGCCCTAACACCACCCCAAAAAGTCCAAAAACATACAAAAACCACGACAATCCAATGCCATCCATTTCCTCAATGATGTTTAAATTCAAGACACCCCACAGAAAGACTTGGTCCATGCACCACTGAGTACCCCTGGGCCTAATGGAAGAAAGCAAGTCAAAGTGGGTGCAGGCCTGAGCACACTGCCTGGCTTCAAAATGGGCCCTTGACCACCAGCCACATGGCCAGGCCCTGCCTGGACCAGGCCTCAAAATGGCCACCACCCACATGGCCAGGCCCCAGCAACACCCCAAAAAGTCGAAAAACACACTAAAATCACCACAATCCAATGCCAACCATGCCCTCAATGATGTTTAAATTCAAGACACCCCACAGAAAGACTTGGTCCGTGCACCACTAAGTACCCCTGGGCCTAATGGAAGAAAGCAAGGCAAAGCGGATGCAGGCCTGAGCACACTGCCTGGCTTCAAAATGGGCCCTTGAACGCCAGCCACCTGGCCAGGCCCTGCCTGGACCGGGCCTTAAAATGGCCCCCACCCACATGGCCAATCGCCAACAACACCCCAAAAAGTCGACAAACACACTAAAATCACCACAATCCAATGCCATCAATGCCCTAAATGATGTTTAAATTCAAGACACCCCACAGAAAGACTTGGTCCATGCACCACTGAGTACCCCTGGGCCTAATGGAAGAAAGCAAGGCAAAGTGGGTGCCGGCCTGAGCACACTGACTGGCTTCAAAATGGGCCCTTGACCCCCAGCCACATGGCCAGGCCCTGCCTGGACCGGGCCTCAAAATGGCCACCACCCACATGGCCAGGCCCCAACAACACCCCAAAATGTTGAAAAACACACTAAAATCACCACAATCCAATGCCAACCATGCCCTCAATGATGTTTAAATTCAAGACACCCCACAGAAAGACTTGGTCCGTGCACCACTAAGTACCCCTGGGCCTAATGGAAGAAAGCAAGGCAAAGTGGATGCAGGCCTGAGCACACTGCCTGGCTTCAAAATGGGCCCTTGACCGCCAGCCACCTGGCCAGGCCCTGCCTGGACCAGGCCTTAAAATGGCCCCCACCCACATGGCCAATCGCCAACAACACCCCAAAAAGTCGACAAACACACTAAAATCACCACAATCCAATGCCATCAATGCCCTCAATGATGTTTAAATTCAAGACACCCCACAGAAAGACTTGGTCCATGCACCACTGAGTACCCCTGGGCCTAATGGAAGAAAGCAAGGCAAAGTGGGTGCCGGCCTGAGCACACTGCCTGGCTTCAAAATGGGCCCTTGACCCCCAGCCACATGGCCAGGCCCTGCCTGGACCAGGCCTCAAAATGGCCCCCACCCACATGGCCAGGCACCAACACCACCTCAAAAAGTCGAAAAACACACAGAAATCACCACAATCCAATGCTATCCATGCCCTCAATGATGTTTAAATTCAAGACACCCCACAGAAAGACTTGGTACATGCACCCCTCACTACCCCTGGGCATAATGGGTGAAAGCAGGGCAGGCTGGGTGCAGGCCTATGGCTCAAAACACACCGCCTGGCATTAAAAGGGCCCCTTGTCCCCAAGCCACCTGGCCAGGCCCTGCCTGGACCAGACCTCAAAATGGCCCCCACCCACATGGCCAGGCCCCAACACCACCCCAATAAGTTGAAAAACAAACAAAAATCACCCCAATCCAATGCCATCCATGCCCTCAATGATGTTTAAATTCAAGACACCCCACAGAAAGATTTGGTACATGCACCACTCTCTACCCCTGGGCATAATGGGTGAAAGCAGGGAAGGCTGGGTGCAGGCCTGTGGCTCAAAGCACTGCCTGGCTTCAAAATGGCCCCTTGTCCCCCAGCCACCTTGCCTGGAACAAGCCTCAAAATGGCCCCCACCCACATGGCCAGGCCCCAACACCACCAGAAAAACCGAAAAACACACAAAAATCACCGCAATCCAATGCCATCCATGCCCTCAATGATGTTTAAATTCAAGACACCCCACAGAAAGACTGACTTGGTACATGCACCACTCACTTCCCCCTGGGCATAATGGGTGATAGCAGGGCAGGCTGGGTGCTGGCCTTTGGCTCAAAGCACACTGCTTGGCTTCAAAATCGCCCCTTGTCACACAGCCACATTGCAAGGCCCTTCCTGGACCAGGCCTCAAAATGGCCCCCACCCACATGGTCAGGCCCTAACACCACCCCAAAAAGTCGAAAACACACAAAAACCACCACAATCCAATGCCATCCATGCCCTCAATGATGTTTAAATTCAAAACACCCCACAGAAAGACTTGGTCCATGCACCACTAGGTACCCCTGGGCCTAATGGAAGAAAGCAAGGCAAAGTGGGTGCAGGCCTGAGCACACTGCCTGGATTCAAAATGGGCCCTTGACCCCCAGCCACATGGCCAGGCCCTGCCTGGACCAGGCCTTAAAATGGCCCCCACCCACATGGCCAGTCCCCAACAACACCCCAAAAAGTCGACAAACACACTTAAATCACCACAATCCAATGCCATCAATGCCCTCAATGATGTTTAAATTCAAGACACCCCACAGAAAGACTTGGTTCATGCACCACTGAGTACCCCTGGGCCTAATGGAAGAAAGCAAGGCAAAGTGGGTGCAGGTCTGAGCACACTGCCTGGCTTCAAAATGGGCCCTTGACAACCATTCATATGGCCAGGCCCTGCCTGGACCAGGCCTCAAAATGGCCCCCACCCACATGGCCAGGCACCACCACCACCCCAAAAAGTCGAAAAACACACAGAAATCACCACAATCCAATGCTATCCATGCCCTCAATGATGTTTAAATTCAAAACACACCACAGAAAGACCTGGTACATGCACCATTCACTACCCCTGGGCATAATGGGTGAAAGCAGGGCAGGCTGGGTGCAGGCCTATGGCTCAAAACACACTACCTGGCATCAAAATTGCCCCTTGTCCCCAAGCCACCTTGCCAGGCCCTGACTGGACCAGGCCTCAAAATGGCCCCCACCCACATGGCCAGGCCCCAACACCACCACAAAAAAACGAAAAACACACAAAAACCATCACAATCCAATGCCATCCTTGCCCTCAATGATGTTTAAATTCAAGACACCCCACAGAAAGACTTGGTACATGCACCACTCACTACCCCTGGGCATAATGGGTGAAAGCAGGGCAGGCTGGGTGCAGGCCTGTGGCTCAAAGCCCACTGCCAGGCTTCAAAATCGCCACTTGTCACCCAGCCACATTGCCCGGCCCTGCCTGGACCAGGCCTCAAAATGGCCCCCACCCACATGGCCAGGCCCTAACACCACCCCAAAAAGTCGAAAAACACACAAAAACCACCATAATACAATGCCATCCATGCCCTCAATGATGTTTAAATTCAAGACACCACACAGAAAGACTTGGTACATGCACCACTCACTACCCCTGGGCCTAATGGAAGAAAGCAAGGCAATGGGGTGCAGGCCTGAGCACACTGCCTGGCTTCAAAATGGGTCCTTGACCCCCAGCCACATGGCCAGGCCCTGCCTGGACCAGGCCTCAAAATGGCCCCCACCCACATGGCCAGGCCCCAACGCCACCCCAAAAAGTTGAAAAACATACATAAACCACCACAATCCAATGCCATCCATGCCCTCAATGATGTTTAAATTCAAGACACCCCACAGAAAGACTTGGTCCATGCACCACTGAGTACCCCTGGGCCTAATGGAAGAAAGCAAGGCAAAGTGGGTGCAGGCCTGAGCACACTGCCTGGCTTCAAAATGGGCCCTTGACCACTAGCCACATGGCCAGGCCCTGCCTGGACCAGGCCTCAAAATGGCCACCACCCACATGGCCAGGCCCCAACAACACCCCAAAAAGTCGAAAAACACACTAAAATCACCACAATACAATGCCAACCATGCCCTCAATGATGTTTAAATTCAAGACACCCCACAGAAAGACTTGGTCCGTGCACCACTAAGTACCCCTGGGCCTAATGGAAGAAAGCAAGGCAAAGTGGATGCAGGCCTGAGCACACTGCCTGGCTTCAAAATGGGCCCTTGACCACCAGCCACATGGCCAGGCACTGCCTGGACCAGGCCTTAAAATGGCCCCCACCCACATGGCCAGTCGCCAACAACACCCCAAAAAGTTGACAAACACACTAAAATCACCACAATCCAATGCCATCAATGCCCTCAATGATGTTTAAATTCAAGACACCCCACAGAAAGACTTGGTCCATGCACCACTGAGTACCCCTGGGCCTAATGGAAGAAAGCAAGGCAAAGTGGGTGCCGGCCTGAGCACACTGCCTGGCTTCAAAATGGGCCCTTGACCCCCAGCCACATGGCCAGGCCCTGAATGGACCAGGCCTCAAAATGGCCCCCACCCACATGGCCAGGCCCCAACAACACCCCAAAAAGTCGAAAGACACACGAAAATCCCCACAGTCCAAGGCCATCCATGCCCTCAATGATGTTTAAATTCATTACACCCCACAGAAAGACTTTGTACATTCACCACTGAGTACCCCTGGGCCTAATGGAAGAAAGCAAGGCAAAGTGGGTACAGGCCTGAGCACAATGCCTTGCTTCAAAATGGGCCCTTGACCCCCAGCCACATGGCCAGGCCCTGCCTGGACCAGGCCTCCAAATGGCCCCCACCCACATGGCCAGGCACCAACACCACCCCAAAAAGTCGAAAAACACACAGAAATCACCACAATCCAATGCTATCCATGCCCTCAATGATGTTTAAATTCAAGACACCCCACAGAAAGACTTGGTACATGCACCACTCACTACCCCTGGGCATAATGGGTGAAAGCAGGGCAGGCTGGGTGTAGGCCTATTGCTCAAAACACACCACCTGGCATTAAAAGGGCCCCTTGTCCCCAAGCCACCAGGCCAGGCCCTGCCTGGACCAGGCCTCAAAATGGCCCCCACCCACATGGCCAGGCCCCAACACCACCTCAATAAGTTGAAAAACAAACAAAAAGCACCCCAATCCAATGCCATCCATGCCCTCAATGATGTTTAAATTCAAGACACCCCAGAGAAAGACTTGGTACATGCACCACTCTCTACCCCTGGGCATAATGGGTGAAAGCAGGGAAGGCTGGGTGCAGGCCTGTGGCTCAAAACACTGCCTGGCTTCAAAATGGCCCCTTGTCCCCCATCCACCTTGCCAGGCCCTGCCTGGACCAAGCCTCAAAATGGCCACCACCCACATGGCCAGGCCCCAACACCACCACAAAAACCGAAAAACACACAAAAATCACCGCAATCCAATGCCATCCATGCCCTCAATGATGTTTAAATTCAAGACACCCCACAGAAAGACTGACCTGGTACATGCACCACTCACTACCCCTGGGCATAATGGGTGAAAGCAGGGCAGGCTGGGTGCTGGCCTTTGGCTCAAAGCACACTGCTTGGCTTCAAAATCGCCCCATGTCACCCAGCCACATTGCCAGGCCCTTCCTGGACCAGGCCTCAAAATGGCCCCCACCCACATGGCCAGGCCCTAACACCACCCCAAAAAGTCGAAAAAACACAAAAACCACCACAATCCAATGCCATCCATGCCCTCAATGATGTTTAAATTCAAAACACCCCACAGAAAGACTTGGTCCATGCACCACTAGGTACCCCTGGGCCTAATGGAAGAAAGCAAGGCAAAGTGGGTGCAGGCCTGAGCACACTGCCTGGATTCAAAATGGGCCCTTGACCCCCAGCCACATGGCCAGGCCCTGCCTGGACCAGGCCTTAAAATGGCCCCCACCCACATGGCCAGTCCCCAACAACACCCCAAAAAGTCGACAAACACCCTTAAATCACCACAATCCAATGCCATCAATGCCCTCAATGATGTTTAAATTCAAGACACCCCACAGAAAGACTTGGTTCATGCACCACTGAGTACCCCTGGGCCTAATGGAAGAAAGCAAGGCAAAGTGGGTGCAGGTCTGAGCACACTGCCTGGCTTCAAAATGGGCCCTTGACAACCATTCATATGGCCAGGCCCTGCCTGGACTAGGCCTCAAAATGGCCCCCATCCACATGGCCAGGCACCAACACCACCCCAAAAAGTCGAAAAACACACAGAAATCACCACAATCCAATGCTATCCATGCCCTCAATGATGTTTAAATTCAAAACACCCCACAGAAAGACCTGGTACATGCACCACTCATTACCCCTGGGCATAATGGGTGAAAACAGGGCAGGCTGGGTGCAGGCCTGTGGCTCAAAGCCCACTGCCAGGCTTCAAAATCGCCACTTGTCACCCAGCCACATTGCCAGGCCCTGCCTGGACCAGGCCTCAAAATGGCCCCCACCCACATGGCCAGGCCCCAACAACACCCCAAAAAGTCGACAAACGCACTTAAATCACCACAATCCAATGCCATCAATGCCCTCAATGATGTTTAAATTCAAGACACCCCACAGAAAGACTTGGTTCATGCACCACTGAGTACCCCTGGGCCTAATGGAAGAAAGCAAGGCAAAGTGGGTGCAGGCCTGAGCACACTGCCTGGCTTCAAAATGGGCCCTTGACAACCATTCATATGGCCAGGCCCTGCCTGGACCAGGCCTCAAAATGGCCCCCACCCACATGGCCAGGCACCAACACCACCCCAAAAAGTCGAAAAACACACAGAAATCACCACAATCCAATGCTATCCATGCCCTCAATGATGTTTAAATTCAAAACACCCCACAGAAAGACCTCGTACATGCACCATTCACTACCCCTGGGCATAATGGGTGAAAGCAGGGCAGGCTGGGCGCAGGCCTATGGTTCAAAACACACTACCTGGCATCAAAATGGCCCCTTGTCCCCAAGCCACCTTGCCAGGCCCTGACTGGACCAGGCCTCAAAATGGCCCCCACCCACATGGCCAGGCCCCAACACCACCACAAAAACAACAAAAAACACACAAAAACCACCACAATCCAATGCCATCCATGCCCTCAATGATGTTTAAATTCAAGACACCCCACAGAAAGACTTGGTACATGCACCACTCATTACCCCTGGGCATAATGGGTGAACGCAGGGCAGGCTGGGTGCAGGCCTGTGGCTCAAAGCCCACTGCCAGGCTTCAAAATCGCCACTTGTCACCCAGCCACATTGCCAGGCCCTGCCTGGACCAGGCCTCAAAATGGCCCCCACCCACATGGCCAGGCCCCAACGCCACCCCAAAAAGTCGAAAAACATACAAAAACCACCACAATCCAATGCCATCCATGCCCTCAATTATGTTTAAATTCAAGACACCCCACAGAAAGACTTGGTACATGCACCACTCACTACCCCTGGGCCTATTGGAAGAAAGCAAGGCAATGGGGTGCAGGCCTGAGCACACTGCCTGGCTTCAAAATGGGTCCTTGACCCCCAGACACATGGCCAGGCCCTGCCTGGACCAGGCCTCAAAATGGCCCCCACCCACATGGCCAGGCTCCAACAAAACCCCAAAAAGTTGAAAAACACACTAAAATCACCACAATCCAATGCCAACCATGCCCTCAATGATGTTTAAATTCAAGACACCCCACAGAAAGACTTGGTCCATGCACCACTAAGTACCCCTGGGCCTAATGGAAGAAAGCAAGGCAAAGTGGGTGCAGGCCTGAGCACACTGCCTGGCTTCGAATTGGGCCCTTGACCCCCAGCCACATGGCCAGGCCGTGCCTGGACCAGGCCTTAAAATGGCCCCCACCCACATGGCCAGTCCCCAACAACACTCCAAAAAGTTGACAAACACACTTAAATCACCCCAATCCAATGCCATCAATGCCCTCAATGATGTTTAAATTCAAGACACCCCACATAAAGACCTGGTACATGCACCACTCACTACCCCTGGGCATAATGGGTGAAAGCAGGGCAGGCTGGGTGCAGGTCTATGGCTCAAAACACACTACCTGGCATCAAAATGGCCCCTTGTCCCCAAGCCACCTGGCCAGGCCCTGCCTGGACCAGGCCTCAAAATGGCCCCCACTCACATGGCCAGGTCCCAACAACACCCCAATAAGTTGAAAAACAAACAAAAATCACCCCAATCCAATGCCATCCATGCCCTCAATGATGTTTAAATTCAAGACACCCCACAGAAAGACTTGGTACATGTACCACTCACTACCCCAGGGCATAATGGGTGAAAGCAGGGAAGACCGGGTGCAGGCCTGTGGCTCAAAGCACTGCTTGGCTTCAAAATGGCCCCTTGTCCCCCAGCCACCTTGCCAGGCCCTGCCTGGACCTGGCCTCAAAATGGCCCCCACCCACATGGCCAGGACCCAACACCACCACAAAAAAACGAAAAACACACAAAAATCACCACAATCCAATGCCATCCATGCCCTCAATGATGTTTAAATTCAAGACACTCCACAGAAAGACTGACTTGGTACATGCACCACTCACTACCCCTGGGCATAATGGGTGAAAGCAGGGCAGGCTGGGTGCAGGCCTGTGGCTCAAAGCACACTGCCAGACTTCAAAATCGCCCCTTGTCACCCAGCCACATTGCCATGCCCTGCCTGGACCAGGCCTCAAAATGGCCCCCACCCACAGGGCCAGGCCCTAACACCACCCCAAAAAGTCGATACACACACAAAAACCACCACAATCCAATGCCATCCATGCCCTCAATGATGTTTAAATTCAAGACACCCCACAGAAAGACTTGGTACATGCAACACTCACTACCCCTGGGCCTAATGGAAGAAAGCAAGGCAATTGAGTGCAGGCATGAGCACACTGCCTGGCTTCAAAATGGGCCCTTGACCACCAGCCACATGGCCACGCCCTGCCTGGACCAGGCCTCAAAATGGCCCCCACCCACATGGCCAGGCACCAACACCACCCCAAAAAGTAAAAAAACACACAGAAATCACCACAATCCAATGCTATCCATGCCCTCAATGATGTTTAACCCCTTGCATGCTGATGACGGAGCGGTTCCGTCATCAGCTAAGGGTGAGCTGTGCTGATGACGGAACCGTTCCGTCATGACTCCGCCCGCGCAAGGCGGAGTCAGCATGGGCGGGGAATTCCCGCCGCACGAAAGGGGTTAAATTCAAGACTGGGCATAATGGGTGAAAGCAGGGAAGGCTGGGTGCAGGCCTGTGGCTCAAAGCACTGCCTGGCTTCAAAATGGCCCCTTGTCCCCCAGCCACCTTGCCAGGCCCTGCCTGGACCAGGCCTCAAAATGGCCCCCACCCACATGGCCAGGCCCCAACACCACCACAAAAAAACGAAAAACACACAAAAATCACCACAACTCAATGCCATCCATGCCCTCAATGATGTTTAAATTCAAGACACCCCACAGAAAGACTGACTTGGTACATGCACCACTCACTACCCCTGGGCATAATGGGTGAAAGCAGGGCAGGCTGGGTGCAGGCCTGTGTCTCAAAGCACACTGCCAGGCTCCAAAATCGCCCCTTGTCACCCAGCCACATTGCCAGGCCCTGCCTGGACCAGGCCTCAAAATGGCCCCCACCCACATTGCCAGGCCCTAACACCACCCCAAAACGTCAAAAAACACACAAAAACCACCACAATCCAATGCCATCCATGCCCTCAATGATGTTTAAATTCAAGACACCCCACAGAAAGACTTGGTACATGCACCACTCACTACCCCTGGGCCTAATGGAAGAAAGCAAGGCAATGGGGTGCAGGCCTGAGCACACTTCCTGGCTTCAAAATGGGTTCTTGACCCCCAGCCAAATGGCCAGGCCCTGCCTGGACCAGGCCTCAAAATGGCCCCCACCCACATGGCCAGGCTCCAACAAAACCCCAAAAAGTCGAAAAACACACTAAAATCACCACAATCCAATGCCAACCATGCCCTCAATGATGTTTAAATTCAAGACACCCCACAGAAAGACTTGGTCCATGCACCACTAAGTACCCCTGGGCCTAATGGAAGAAAGCAAGGCAAAGTGGGTGCAGGCCTGAGCACACTGCCTGGCTTCAAAATGGGCCCTTGACCCCCAGCCACATGGCCAGGCCCTGCCTGGACCAGGCCTTAAAATGGCCCCCACCCACATGGTCAGTCCCCAACAACACCCCAAAAAGTCGACAAACACACTTAAATCACCACAATCCAATGCCATCAATGCCCTCAATGATGTTTAAATTCAAGACACCCCACAGAAAGACTTGGTCCATGCACCACTGAGTACCCCTGGGCCTAATGGAAGAAAGCAAGGCAAAGTGGGTGCAGGCCTGAGCACACTGCCTGGCTTCAAAATGGGCCCTTGACCACCAGCCACATGGCCAGGCCCTGCCTGGACCAGGCCTCAAAATGCCCCCCACCCACATGGCCAGGCACCAACACCACCCCAAAAAGTCGAAAAACACATAGAAATCACCACAATCCAATGCTATCCATGCCCTCAATGATGTTTAAATTCAAGACACCCCACAGAAAGACTTGGTACATGCACCACTCACTACCCCTGGGCATGATGGGTGAAAGCAGGGAAGGCTGGGTGCAGGCCTGTGGCTCAAAGAACTGCCTGGCTTCAAAATGGCCCCTTGTCCCCCAGCCACCTTGCCAGGCCCTGCCTGGACCAGGCCTCAAAATGGCCCCCCTCCCACATGGCCAGGCCCCAAAACACCACCACAAAAAAACAAAAAACACACAAAAATCACCACAATCCAATGCCATCCATGCCCTCAATGGTGTTTAAATTAAAAACACCCCACAGAAAGACTGACTTGGTACATGCACCACTCACTGCCCCTGTGCATAATGGGTGAAAGCAGGGCAGGCTGGGTGCAGGCCTGTGGCTCAAAGCACACTGCCAGACTTCAAAATCGCCCCTTGTCCCCCAGCCACCTTGCCAGGCCCTGCCTGGACCAGGCCTCAAAATGGCCCCACCCACATGGCCAGGCCCCAACACCACCCCAAAAAGTCGAAAAACACACAAAAACCACCACAATCCAATGCCATCCATGCCCTCAATTATGTTTAAATTCAAGACACCCCACAGAAAGACTTGGTACATGCACCACTCACTACCCCTGGGCCTAATGGAGAAAGCAAATCAATTGAGTGCAGACCTGAGCACACTGCCTGGCTTCAAAATGGGCCCTTGACCACCAGCCACTTGGCCAGGCCCTGCCTGGATCAGGCCTCAAAATGGCCCCCACCCACATGACCAGGCATCAACACCACCCCAAAAAGTCGAAAAACATACAGAAATCACCACAATCCAATGCTATCCATGCCCTCAATGATGTTTAAATTCAAGACACCCCACAACAAGACCTGGTACATGTACCACTCACTACCCCTGGGCATAATGGGTGAAAGCAGGGCAGGCTGGCTGCAGGCCTATGGCTCAAAACACACTACCTGGCTTCAAAATGGCCACTTGTCCCCAAGCCACCTGGCCAGGCCCTGCCTGGACCAGGCCTCAAAATGGTCCCCACCCACATGGCCAGTCCCCAACACCACCCCAATAAGTTGAAAATCAAACAAAAATCACCCCAATCCAATGCCATCCATGCCCCCAATGATGTTTAAATTCGAGACACCCCACAGAAAGACTTGGTACATGCACCACTCACTACCCCTGGGCATAATGGGTGAAAGCAGGGAAGGCTGGGTGCAGGCCTGTGGCTCAAAGCACTGCCTGGCTTCAAAATGGCCCCTTGTCCCCCAGCCACCTTGCCAGGCCCTGCCTGGACCAGGCCTCAAAATGGCCCCCACCCACATGGCCAGGCCCCAACACCACCACAAAAAAACGAAAAACACACAAAAATCACCACAATCCAATGCCATCCATGCCCTCAATGATGTTTAAATTCAAGACACCCCACAGAAAGACTGACTTGGTACATGCACCACTCACTACCCCTGGGCATAATGGGTGAAAGCAGGGCAGGCTGGGTGCAGGCCTGTGGCTCAAAGCACACTGCCAGACTTCAAAATCGCCCCTTGTCACCCAGCCACATTGCCAGGCCCTGCCTGGACCAGGCCTCAAAATGGCCCCCACCCACATGGCCAGTCCCCAACACCACCCCAATAAGTTGAAAATCAAACAAAAATCACCCCAATCCAATGCCATCCATGCCCCCAATGATGTTTAAATTCGAGACACCCCACAGAAAGACTTGGTACATGCACCACTCACTACCCCTGGGCATAATGGGTGAAAGCAGGGAAGGCTGGGTGCAGGCCTGTGGCTCAAAGCACTGCCTGGCTTCAAAATGGCCCCTTGTCCCCCAGCCACCTTGCCAGGCCCTGCCTGGACCAGGCCTCAAAATGGCCCCCACCCACATGGCCAGGCCCTAACACCACCCCAAAAAGTCCAAAAACACACAAAAACCACCACAATCCAATGCCATCCATGCCCTCAATGATGTTTAAATTCAAGACACCCCACAGAAAGACTTGGTACATGCACCACTCACTACCCCTGGGCCTATTGGAAGAAAGCAAGGCAATGGAGTGCAGGCCTGAGCACACTGCCTGGCTTCAAAATGGGTCCTTGACCCCCAGCCACATGGCCAGGCCCTGCCTGGACCAGGCCTCAAAATGGCCCCCAACCACATGGCCAGTCCCCAACACCACCCCAATAAGTCGAAAAACAAACAAAAAATACCCCAATCCAATGCCATCCATGCCCTCAATGATGTTTAAATTCAAGACACCCCACAGAAAGACTTGGTACATGCACCACTCACTACCCCTGGGCATAATGGGTGAAAGCAGGGAAGGCTGGGTGCAGGCCTGTGGCTCAAAGAACTGCCTGGCTTCAAAATGGCCCCTTGTCCCCCAGCCACGTTGCCAGGCCCTGCCTGGACCAGGCCTCAAAATGGCCCCCACCCACATGGCCAGGCCCCAAAACACCACCACAAAAAAACAAAAAACACACAAAAATCACCACAATCCAATGCCATCCATGCCCTCAATGGTGTTTAAATTAAAGACACCCCACAGAAAGACTGACTTGGTACATGCACCACTCACTACCCCTGGGCATAATGGGTGAAAGCAGGGCAGGCTGGGTGCAGGCCTGTGGCTCAAAGCACACTGCCAGACTTCAAAATCGCCCTTGTCACCCAGCCACATTGCCAGGCCCTGCCTGGACCAGGCCTCAAAATGGCCCCCACCCACATGGCCAGGCCCTAACACCACCCCAAAAAGTCGAAAAACACAAAAAACCACCACAATCCAATGCCATCCATGCCCTCAATGATGTTTAAATTCGAGGCACCACACAGAAAGACTTGGTACATGCACCACTCACTACCCCTGGGCCTAATGGAAGAAAGCAAGGCAATGGAGTGCAGGCCTGAGCACACTGCCTGGCTTTAAAATGGGTCCTTGACCCCCAGCCACATGGCCAGGCCCTGCCTGGACCAGGCCTCAAAATGGCCCCCACCCACATGGCCAGGTCCCAACAAAACCCCAAAAAGTCGAAAAACACACTAAAATCACCACAATCCAATGCCAACCATGCCCTCAATGATGTTTAAATTCAAGACACCCCACAGAAAGACTTGGTCCATGCACCACTGAGTACCCCTAGGCCTAATGGAAGAAAGCAAGGCAAAGTAGGTGTAGGCCTGAGCACACTGCCTGGCTTCAGAATGGGCCCTTGACCACCAGCCACATGGCCAGGCCCTGCCTGGACCAGGCCTCAAAATGGCCCCCACCCACATGGCCAGGCACCAACACCACCCCAAAAAGTCGAAAAACACACAGAAATCACCACAATCCAATCCTATCCATGCCCTCAATGATGTTTAAATTCAAGACACCCCACAGAAAGACCTGGTACATGTACCACTCACTACCCCTGGGCACAATGGGTGAAAGCAGGGCAGGCTGGGTGCAGGCCTATGGCTCAAAACACATTACCTGGCATCAAAATGGCCCCTTGTCCCTAAGCCACCTGGCCAGGCCCTGCCTGGACCAGGCCTCAAAATGGCCCCCACCCACATGGCCAGTCCCCAACACCACCCCAATAAGTTGAAAAACAAACAAAAATCACCCCAATCCAATGCCATCCATGCCCTCAATGATGTTTAAATTCAAGACACCTCACAGAAAGACTTGGTACATGCACCACTCACTACCCCTGCGCATAATGGGTGAAAGCAGGGAAGGCTGGGTGCAGGCCTGTGGCTCAAAGCACTGCCTGGCTTCAAAATGGCCCCTTGTCCCCCAGCCACCTTGCCAGGCCCTGCCTGGACCAGGCCTTGTAGGAAATGGGACCCCCGGCCGACCAGGGCTTGCGCCAGAGTCAGCCAGAGACCACCAATCCCCCGTCAGGACCAGGGGGTCACCCACCAAGACAACCCCTACCCGCCCTCTAGGTAACGTGGCGCGAGCAGCAAGGCCTATCTCGGAGGTCATGTGTCAAGCATTTGCGCACGCACCCCCAGCAACAACGTCCCGGGCCCCCCACAAAAGGAACTCCACACCAGGTATATATGAAAATAATCTTTGTATTAAAAAGGACACATAGGAACACATACTTTACAGGGTGCCAGAGGCACGGGCAGGATTTACAAGGGAAGATATACAGGACAGGGCCATGGGACCACTGCCAGGAATATGCAGATGATGGAGTTGGCATTTAGAACATATAACAACTGGGAGCTTCCTCGAACTAGGACTAGAACACATAATCACCAGGAGCTTAGCATTAGAATACGTCACGCCCCGGGGTTTCATAGGACTAGCAATAGAACTCACTCTAACCAGTATCGACATACATGAGGCAAGGTTATGCGAAAGGAATGGCAAGGTACATAACACCACAGACGTACCTGTAGGAAGGAAACACAGAATAACTCTCAAGGAGCACAGTTAACATTTAGCGAGTACTCTCAACAGGCCAACTGGCCTTCGGGGGCTAGGACGCCCAAAGTCTCAATGTCAGGGTAGGCTGCAGGTAGCCTACAATAAACCTAAACGTGGCAGCTGCCCATGAAGTGCTGGGCAGCCGTAGATGATGGGGGCATCACGTTGGAGCCTCGCAGGCTCGGAATATTTAGGCAGCAGGGGGGAGCCTCACGGGCTCGAGGACCGAGGTGCTGGGGCTGAGCCTCGCAGGCTCGAAGGGGCAAGGGACAATGGAGGAGCCTCTCGGGGCTCAAGGAATGAAGGGGCCAAAGGTGGAGCCTCGCAGGGCTCAGTCCATAGGTGGGGGCAGGCGGAGTCCCTCTCGGGGGACTCGGCTTCGTGGGAGGCCTCGCGGGCCTTTTTCGGTAAGATTTGGGCAGGCGGGGTCCCCCTCGGGGGACCCAGCATCACTGGGGGGAGGGGGCCCACGGCCCTCAGGGCACAACCGGGGGTTCACTCGAGGGGAGGGGCGGGCACCGACAATGTGCCCCGACGCCCCTCCTCTCCATTGCTCGCCGCAGCACTCACCGGTTCTGGTGCGCCGGTCTCCTTTGCTGCGCCAGCCTTCTTCTTGTGCTCTGGGGCTCTCTCTCTCTCGGGAGCCCCGGGGGGGGGATCAGCAGCTTCACGGAGGTATCGCAGGAGCGCAGAGTGGGCTCCCGCCGCTCCTGCTTCGTCGCCCTTCCTCGGCCGGCCTCTCTCCTTCTCTCGGGCCGGCAGCCAATCACGGCGCGGCCTGGGGGATGATGCTAGGGGGGAATCCCAGGCCGGCAGCCAATACCAGCTCGGCCCGGGGATGACGTCACTAGGGTCCCGGGCGGCGGCGGTGAACTCGGGGGGAAATCGACGAGGAGTAGGCTCCCTCGTAAGGTACAAAGGCAGGAAATAAAGCGAGGTAGGCACTCGCTGAGGCTCAGGAATCTTCCCAAGCATGGGGCAAATACCGGGTGGGCACCGGCTCAGTCAGGACAGCGTTCCCAGCGCACCCAGTGAAAACAGAGCGCTCCAAGCGCTATAAGCAGGGCAAGGCGCTCCCAAGCGCTAGAGGCACAGGAAGCAGCAAAAGTTCCATCAGAGTCCAGGACCTCGGGTGGAGCACAGCAGCTCCTAGGGGGGAAAGGCCATCAGAAGTCCAGGAGCAGGGCAGGGCCCAGGGAGGCAAGCCAACCCTGAGCCCAAGCAGCAGCAGCCCCTGGTAGATTCAAGTTGAGAACAAGAACAAGTCCAGAGTGTCGCAGCACCCGTTTTATACACACATTCTTGGTCTGAAGGGGCAGGCAGGAGGAGAACCAGCTGGAACTGGTTATGGGGGGATTCTTTACACTGGCCAGGCTAGGAACATCAGCCGCACCCCAGGGGGTGGAGCCAGCATTGTGTGGGGAAAACCCAGCCTCATTCATGACACTCAAACCAGACAGTCAATCCACACACAGACCCAGGCTCACTCCTCCCCTCACATCAGCATGCTAAACACTCCATTCACCACCGGGGCAGACCCTCCCAGATCCTGGGAGCCCGGCTCACCAGCCAGCCTCAGCCAATTATACGCCAGGCACACATTCCACAAATATGCCAACTTCTAAAAGGGGGACTTCTACACTAGACACACTCATGCCACATATACCGTTGCGCAGCATTCAATCTCACGAGTTCATACATACCAGACTTGACCCTGCACACCCTACGCATCGGGAACTACCTAGGACTCATCCATTCCTCTTGTATTCCTATGGAAGGGTAGGTCGCTCTCTCTTCACACGCACTCAGAGGGGGAATCACCATCCCCAGGTTACATATACCATAAAAACTTCAGGGGCGGACCTGCCAGAAGGGCCAAGTCCAACACATGCCCCTCCCAGCCCAAGCGCAGGGTAGACCAATCACTACCGTGATGGACTTCCCTGCTGTAGGGCGATAAAACATGGATGTGGCCCGCACTGCCGGGACACCCTCCATTTCTACGCCACATGGACCGATAGACATACACAGACTAAAAATAATTAAAAAAAAAAATAATAATGAAGACATAGGCCCAACCAGGCTACCCACCTGGTACTCCTTAGTTGTCCATGACTAGGACCAGGCCCTAAGCCACCCAGATACCACTGGTCCCTGCTAATCCGAAGTGGGGGGTGGTAACCCCTGGTCCACAATAGCCATTCTCCACTCCCTTTCCCAGTGTAGCCACGACTACCACTGTTCCTTCCACCTAGGGTCCGCACCCTCAGGCTTGCCAGAGGTCACGGGCAAGAATGCCCCACCCTACCTCTACTTCTGAGGTTCCGCGCTCTCCCAGGAGAAACACCCTCAGAACACACTCTCCTACCAGTCTTGGAACTTCCTCCCTCCACTGGTCTTCCACCTGGGAACTAAGTGTTCCGCTTTCCCCAAGGCAAGCCGCGGCCGAGCCAGCAGGTCTTCCTTGTCCGGGATACAACTTAACATACATTCAACAAGATGAGCCGCAGCAGCGCCAGCAGGTCTCAGTGTTCAGCTCTCCCCAAGGCAAGCCGCGGCAGCGCCAGCAGGTCTTCCTTGTCCGGGATACAACTTAACATAAATTCAACAAGATGAGCCGCGGCAGCGCCAGCAGGTCTCAGTGTTCAGCTCTCCCCAAGGCAAGCCGCGGCAGCGCCAGCAGGTCTTCCTTGTCCGGGATACAACTTAACATAAATTCAGCCAGGGCGACACCTGACGCCTAAAACATATTCAGCGGTGTACGGAACACATGATGCATCAAACACATTCAGCGGGGTCAGGAAGGACAGGATTATCGTTGATTCAGCAAGCTCCCCATCCCAGAGAACTTACACTCCATTACTCAGCACACCTCAACATTCATCCACACACCGTCCCCTAGACTGGTAAGACAGTTTTCTACTGCCCCTGATTCCTCAACCTGACCCTTGTGGCACAGGTACCATTACTCTAGGGACGGGACAAGGACCATACACATTTGAACACAATTACGCAGCCACCACTGGATCCCACCCTTCTGGTGAATCCAGAAAACCATATTACACTAGGGAGATGATTTACCCTCCCACGCTAGGGACACCTAACTCACAGGGTACCCGCACACATGTTTCCACAGAACAGACATTTAAGTAACCTTTAAAACTTTCCACAGAACGGGTATTGCTATTAATCTTTCAACCTTTCCACAGAACAGACATTTTTAGCAACCTGACCTGACCCCATGTGGCACAGGTACCATTACTCCAGGGAAGGGACAGGGACCATACACATTGAACACAATTACGCTGCCACCACTGGATCCCACCCTTCTGGTGAATCCAGAAAAACACATTGCACTAGGGAGTTGATCTACCCTCCCGAGCTAGGGCCACCTAACTCATAGTGTACCAGAATACATTTTTCACAGAACGGACATTTAAGTAACCTCTTAAAAACAATAATCTCCTTTCTTTGCGACCATTTACAATGCAGAGTTTTGTAGGGAGGCCAGTTATCGTTGTGGTACTGCGCAAACACAAGTCCGGATCCCACCGCTGCCACCAATGTAGGAAATGGGGCCCCCGGCCGACCAGGGCTTGCGCCAGAGTCAGCCAGAGACCACCACTCCCCCGTCAGGACCAGGGGGTCACCCACCAAGACAACCCCTACTCGCCCTCTAGGTAACGTGGCGCGAGCAGAGCAGCAAGGCCTATCTCGGAGGTCATGTGTCAAGCATTTGCGCACGCACCCCCAGCAACAACCTCCCGGGCCCCCCACAAAAGGAACTCCACACCAGGTATATATGAAAATAGTCTTTGTATTAAAAAGGACACATAGGAACACATACTTTACAGGGTGCCAGAGGCACGGGCAGGATTTACAAGGGAAGATATACAGGACAGGGCCATGGGACCACTGCCAGGAATATGCACATGATGGAGTTGGCATTTAGAACATATAACAACTGGGAGCTTCCTCGAACTAGGACTAGAACACATAATCACCAGGAGCTTAGCATTAGAATACGTCACGCCCCGGGGTTTCATAGGACTATCAATAGAACTCACTCTAACCAGTATCGACATGCATGAGGCAAGGTTATACGAAAGGAATGGCAAGGTACATAACACCACAGACGTACCTGTAGGAAGGAAACACAGAATAACTCTCAAGGAGCACAGTTAACATTTAGCGAGTACTCTCAACAGGCCAACTGGCCTTCGGGGGCTAGGACGCCCAAAGTCTCAATGTCAGGGTAGGCTGCAGGTAGCCTACAATAAACCTAAACGTGGCAGCTGCCCACGAAGTGCTGGGCAGCCGTAGATGATGGGGGCATCACTTTGGAGCCTCGCAGGCTCGGAATAATTAGGCAGCAGGGGGGAGCCTCACGGGCTCGAGGACCGAGGTGCTAGGGCTGAGCCTCGCAGGCTCGAAGGGGCAAGGGACAATGGAGGAGCCTCTCGGGGCTCAAGGAATGAAGGGGCCAAAGGTGGAGCCTCGCAGGGCTCAGTCCATAGGTGGGGGCAGGCGGAGTCCCTCTCGGGGGACTCGGCTTCGTGGGAGGCCTCACGGGCCTTTTTCGGTAAGATTTGGGCAGGCGGGGTCCCCCTCAGGGGACCCGGCATCACTGGGGGGGTCCCACGGCCCTCAGGGCACAACCGGGGGTTCACTCGAGGGGAGGGGAGGGGCGGGCACCAACAATGTGCCCCGACGTCCCTCCTCTCCATTGCTCGCCGCAGCACTCACCGGTTCTGGTGCGCCGGTCTCCTTTGCTGCGCCAGCCTTCTTCTTGTGCTCCGGGGCTCTCTCTCTCTCGGGAGCCCCGGGGGGGGGGGGGGGGGTCAGCAGCTTCACGGGGGTATCGCAGGAGCGCGGAGTGGGCTCCCGCTGCTCCTGCTTCGTCGCCCTTCCTCGGCCGGCCTCTCTCCTTCTCTCGGGCCGGCAGCCAATCACGGCACGGCCCGGGGATGACGTCACTAGGGTCCCGGGCGGCGGCGGTGAACTCGGGGGGAAATCGACGAGGAGTAGGCTCCCTCGTAAGGTACAAAGGCAGGAAATAAAGCGAGGTAGGCACTCGCTGAGGCTCAGGAATCTTCCCAAGCACGGGGCAAATACCGGGTGGGCACCTGCTCAGTCAGGACAGCGTTCCCAGCGCACCCAGTGAAAACGGAGCGCTCCAAGCGCTATAAGCAGGGCAAGGCGCTCCCAAGCACTAGAGGCACAGGAAGCAGCAAAAGTTCCATCAGAGTCCAGGACCTCGGGTGGAGCACAGCAGCTCCTAGGGGGGAAAGGCCATCAGAAGTCCAGGAGCAGGGCAGGGCCCAGGGAGGCAAGCCAACCCTGAGCCCAAGCAGCAGCAGCCCCTGGTAGATTCAAGTTGAGAACAAGAACAAGTCCAGAGTGTCACAGCACCCTTTTTATACACACATTCTTGGTCTGAAGGGGCAGGCAGGGGGAGAACCAGCTGGAACTGGTTATGGGGGGATTCTTTACACTGGCCAGGCTAGGAACATCAGCCGCACCCCAGGGGGTGGAGCCAGCATTGTGTGGGGAAAACCCAGCCTCATTCATGACAGTCAAACCAGACAGTCAATCCACAAGCGGACCCAGGCTCACTCCTCCCCTCACATCAGCATGCTAAACACTCCATTCACCACCGGGGCAGACCCTCCAAGATCCTGGGAGCCCGGCTCACCAGACAGCCTTAGCCAATCATACGCCAGGCACACATTCCACAAATATGCCAACTTCTAAAAGGGGGACTTCTACACGAGACACACTCATGCCACATATACTGTTGCGCAGCATTCAATCTCACGAGTTCATACATACCAGACTTGACCATGCACACCCTACGCATCGGGAACTACCGAGGACTCATCCATTCCCCATGTATTCCTATGGAAGGGTAGGTCGCTCTCTCTTCACACGCACTCAGAGGGGGAATCACCATCCCCAGGTTACATATACCATAAAAACTTCAGGGGCGGACCTGCCAGAAGGGCCAAGTCCAACAGGCCTCAACATGGCCCCCACCCACAACGCCAGGCCCCAGCACCACCACAAAAAAATGAAAACACACAAAAATCACCACAATCCAATGCCATCCATGCCCTCAATGATGTTTAAATTCAAGACACCCCACAGAAAGACTGACTTGGTACATGCACCACTCACTACCCCTGGGCATAATGAGTGAAAGCAGGGCAGGCTGGGTGCAGGCCTGTGGCTCAAAGCACACTGCCAGGCTTCAAAATCGCCCCAGCCACATTGCCAGGCCCTGCCTGGACCAGGCCTCAAAATGGCCCCCACCCACATGGCCAGGCCCTAACACCACCCCAAAAAGTCGAAAAACACACAAAAACCACCATAATACAATGCCATCCATGCCCTCAATGATGTTTAAATTCAAGACACCACACAGAAAGACTTGGTACATGCACCACTCACTACCCCTGGGCCTAATGGAAGAAAGCAAGGCAATGGGGTGCAGGCCTGAGCACACTGCCTGGCTTCAAAATGGGTCCTTGACCCCCAGCCACATGGCCAGGCCCTGCCTGGACCAGGCCTCAAAATGGCCCCCACCCACATGGCCAGGCCCCAACAAAACCTCAAAAAGTCAAAAAACACACTGAAATCACCACAATCCAATGCCAACCATGCCCTCAATGATGTTTAAATTCAAGACACCCCACAGAAAGACTTGGTCCATGCACCACTAAGTACCCCTGGGCCTAATGGAAGAAAGCAAGGCAAAGTGGGTGCAGGCCTGAGCACACTGCATGGCTTCAAATGGGCCCTAGACCCCCAGCCACATGGCCAGGCCCTGCCTGGACCAGGCCTTAAAATGGCCCCCACCCACATGGCCAGTCCCCAACAACACCCCAAAAAGTCGACAAACACACTTAAATCACCACACTCCAATGCCATCAATGCCCTCAATGATGTTTAAATTCAAGACACCCCACAGAAAGACTTGGTCCATGCACCACTGAGTACCCCTGGGCCTAATGGAAGAAAGCAAGGCAAAGTGGGTGCAGGCCTGAGCACACTGCATGGCTTCAAATGGGCCCTAGACCCCCAGCCACATGGCCAGGCCCTGCCTGGACCAGGCCTTAAAATGGCCCCCACCCACATGGCCAGTCCCCAACAACACCCCAAAAAGTCGACAAACACACTTAAATCACCACACTCCAATGCCATCAATGCCCTCAATGATGTTTAAATTCAAGACACCCCACAGAAAGACTTGGTCCATGCACCACTGAGTACCCCTGGGCCTAATGGAAGAAAGCAAGGCAAAGTGGGTGCAGGCCTGAGGACACTGCCTGACTTCCAAATGGGCCCTTGACCACCAGCCACATGGCCAGGCCCTGCCTGGACCAGGCCTCAAAATGGCCCCCACCCACATGGCCAGGCACCAACACCACCCCAAAAAGTCGAATAACCCACAAAAATCACCACAATCCAATGCTATCCATGCCCTCAATGATGTTTAAATTCAAGACACACCACAGAAAGACCTGGTACATGCACCACTCACTACCCCTGGGCATAATGGGTGAAAGCAGAGTAGGCTGGGTGCAGGCCTATGGCTCAAAACACACTACCTGGCATCAAAATGGCCCCTTGTCCCCAAGCCACCTAGCCAGGCCCTGCCTGGACCAGGCCTCAAAATGGCCCCCACCCACATGGCCAGGCCCCAACACCACCCCAATAAGTTAAAAAACTAACAAAAATCACCCCAATCCAATGCCATCCATGCCCTCAATGATGTTTAAATTCATTACACCCCACAGAAAGACATTGTCCATTCACCACTGAGTTCCCCTGGGCCTAATGGAAGAAAGCAAGGCAAAGTGGGTGCAGGCCGGAGCACAATGCCTTGCTTCAAAATGGGCCCTTGACCCCCAGCCACATGGCCAGGCCCTGCCTGGACCAGGCCTCAAAATGGCCCCCACCCACATGGCCAGGCACCAACACCACCCCAAAAAGTCCAAAAACACACAGAAATCACCACAATCCAATGCTATCCATGCCCTCAATGATGTTCAAATTCAAGACACCCCACAGAAAGACTTGGTACATGCAACACTCACTACCCCTGGGCATAAAGGGTGAAAGCAGGGCAGGCTGGGTGCAGGCCTATGGCTCAAAACACACTACCTGCCATCAAAATGACCCCTTGTCCCCAAGCCACCTGGCCAGGTCTCAAAATGGCCCCCACCCACATGGCCAGGCCCCAACACCACCCCAATAAGTTGAAAAACAAACAAAAATCACTCCAATCCAATGCCATCCATGCCCTCAATGATGTTTAAATTCAAGACACCCCACAGAAAGACTTGGTACATGCACCACTCACTACCCCTGGGCATAATGGGTGAAAGCAGGGCAGGCTGGGTGCAGGCCTGTGCCTCAAAGCACTGCCTGGCTTCAAAATGTCCCCTTTTCCCCCAGCCACCTTGCCAGGCCCTGCCTGGACCAGGCCTCAAAATGGCCCCCACCCACATGGCCAGGCCACAACATCACCACAAAAAACGAAAAACACACAAAAATCACCACAATCCAATGCCATCCATGCCCTCAATGATGTTTAAATTCAAGACACCCCACAGAAAGACTTGGTATATGCACCACTCACTACCCCTGGGCATAATGTGTGAAAGCAGGGCAGGCTGGGTGCAGGCCTATGGCTCAAAACACACTAACTGGCATCAAAATGGCCCCTTGTCCCCAAGCCACCTGGCCAGGCCCTGCCTGGACCAGGCCTCAAAATGGCCCCCACCCACATGGCCAGGCCCCAACACCACCCCAATAAGTTAAAAAACTAACAAAAATCACCCCAATCCAATGCCATCCATGCCCTCAATGATGTTTAAATTCAAGACACCCCACAGAAAGACTTGGTACATGCACCACTCCCTACCCCTGGGCATAATGGGTGAAAGCAGGGTAGGCTGGGTGCAGGCCTGTGGCTCAAAGCACTGCCTGGCTTCAACATGGCCCCTTGTCCCCCAGCCACCTTGCCAGGCCCTGCCTGGACCAGGCCTCAAAATGGCCCCCAACCCACATGGCCAGGCACCAACACCACCCCAAAAAGTCCAAAAACACACAGAAATCACCACAATCCAATGCTATCCATGCCCTCAATGATGTTCAAATTCAAGACACCCCACAGAAAGACTTGGTACATGCAACACTCACTACCCCTGGGCATAAAGGGTGAAAGCAGGGCAGGCTGGGTGCAGGCCTATGGCTCAAAACACACTACCTGCCATCAAAATGGCCCCTTGTCCCCAAGCCACCTGGCCAGGCCCTGCCTGCACCAGGCCTCAAAATGGCCCCCACCCACATGGCCAGGCCCCAACACCACCCCAATAAGTTGAAAAACAAACACAAATCACCCCAATCCAATGCCATCCATGCCCTCAATGATGTTTAAATTCAAGACACCCCACAGAAAGACTTGGTACATGCACCACTCACTACCCCTGGGCATAATGGGTGAAAGCAGGGCAGGCTGGGTGCAGGCCTGTGCCTCAAAGCACTGCCTGGCTTCAAAATGTCCCCTTGTCCCCCAGCCACCTTGCCAGGCCCTGCCTGGACCAGGCCTCAAAATGGCCCCCACCCACATGGCCAGGCCACAACACCACCACAAAAAACGAAAAACACACAAAAATCACCACAATCCAATGCCATCCATGCCCTCAATGATGTTTAAATTCAAGACACCCCACAGATAGACTTGGTACATGCACCACTCACTACCCCTGGGCATAATGTGTGAAAGCAGGGCAGGCTGGGTGCAGGCCTATGGCTCAAAACACACTAACTGGCATCAAAATGGCCCCTTGTCCCCAAGCCACCTGGCCTGGCCCTGCCTGGACCAGGCCTCAAAATGGCCCCCACCCACATGGCCAGGCCCCAACACCACCCCAATAAGTTAAAAAACTAACAAAAATCACCCCAATCCAATGCCATCCATGCCCTCAATGATGTTTAAATTCAAGACACCCCACAGAAAGACTTGGTACATGCACCACTCACTACCCCTGGGCATAATGGGTGAAAGCAGGGCAGGCTGGGTGCAGGCCTGTGGCTCAAAGCACTGCCTGGCTTCAAAATGGCCCCTTGTCCCCCAGCCACCTTGCAAGGCCCTGCCTGGACCAGGCCTCAAAATGGCCCCCACCCAGATGGCCAGGCCCCAACAGCACCACAAAAAAACGAAAAACACACAAAAATCACCACAATCCAATGCCATCCATGTCCTCAATGACGTTTAAATTCAAGACACCCCACAGAAAGACTTGATACATGCACCACTCACTACCCCTGGGCATAATGGGTGAAAGCAGGGCAGGCTGGGTGCAGGCCTGTGGCTCAAAGCACACTGCCAGGCTTCAAAATCGCCCCTTGTCACCCAGCCACATTGCTAGGCCCTGCCTGGACCAGGCCTCAAAATGGCCCCCACCCACATGGCCAGGCCCTAACACCACCCCAAAAAGTCGAAAAACACACAAAAACCACCACAATCCAATGCCATCCATGCCCTCAATGATGTTTAAATTCAAGACACCCCACAGAAAGACTTGGTACATGCACCACTCACTACCCCTGGGCCTAATGCAGGAAAGCAAGGCAATGGGGTGCAGGTCTGAGCACACTGCCTGGCTTCAAAATGGGTCCTTGACCCCCAGCCACATGGCCAGGCCCTGCCTGGAACAGGCCTCAAAATGGCCCGAACCCACATGGCCAGGCACCAACAACACCCCAAAAAAGTCAAAAAACACACTAAAATCACCACAATCCAATGCCAACCATGCCTTCAATGATGTTTAAATTCAAGACACCCCTCAGAAAGACTTGGTCCATGCACCACTAAGTACCCCTTTGCCTAATGGAAGAAAGCAAGGCAAAGTGAGTGCAGGCCTGAGCACACTGCCTGGCTTCAAAATGGGCCTTTGACCCCCAGCCACATGGCCAGGCCCTGCCTGGACCAGGCCTTAAAATGGCCCCCACCCACATGGTCAGTCTCCAACAACACCCCAAAAAGTCGACAAACACACTAAAATCACCGCAATCCAATGCCATCAATGCCCTCAATGATGTTTAAATTCAAGACACCCCACAGAAAGACTTGGTCCATGCACCACTGAGTTCCCTTGGGCCTAATGGAAGAAAGCAAGGCAAAGTGTGTGCAGGCCTGAGCACACTGCCTGGCTTCAAAATGGGTCCTTGACCCCCAGCCACATGGCCAGGCCCTGCCTGGACCAGGCCTCAAAATGGCCCCCACCCACATGGCCAGGCACCAACACCACCCCAAAAAGTCTAAAAACACACAAAAATCACCACAATCCAATGCTTTCCATGTCCTCAATGATGTTTAAATTCAAGACACCCCACAGAAAGACCTGGTACATGCACCACTCCCTACCCATGGGCATAATGGGTGAAAGCAGGGCAGGCTGGGTGCAGGCCTATGGCTCAAAACACACTACCTGGCATCAAAATGGCCCCTTGTCCCCAAGCCACCTGGCCAGGCCCTGCCTGGACCAGGCCTCAAAATTGCCCCCACCCACATGGCCAGGCCCCAACACCACCCCAATAAGTTGAAAAACAAACAAAAATCACCCCAATCCAATGCCATCCATGCCCTCAATGATGTTTAAATTCAAGACACCCCACAAAAAGACTTGGTACATGCAACACTCACTACCCCTGGGCATAATGGGTGAAAGCAGGGCAGGCTGGGTGCAGGCCTGTGGCTCATAGCACTGCCTGGCTTCAAAATGGCCCCTTGTCCCCCAGCCACCTTGCCAGGCCCTGCCTGGACCAGGCCTCAAAATGGCCCCCACCCACATGGCCAGGCCCCAACAACAGCCCAAAAAGTCGAAAAACACACAAAAATCCCCACAGTCCAATGCCATCCATGCCCTCAATGATGTTTAAATTCATTACTCCCCACAGAAAGACTTTGTCCATTCACCACTGAGTACCCCTGGGCCTAATGGAAGAAAGCAAGGCAATGGGGTGCAGGCCTGAGCACACTGCCTGGCTTCAAAATGGGTCCTTGACCCCCAGCCACATGGCCAGGCCCTGCCTGGACCAGGACTTAAAATGGCCCCCACCCACATGGCCAGTCACCAACAACACCCCAAAAAGTCGACAAACACACTAAAATCACCACAATCCAATGCCAACCATGCCCTCAATGATGTTTAAATTCAAGACACCCCGCAGAAAGTCTTGGTCCATGCACCACTAAGTACCCCCTTGCCTAATGGAAAAAAGCAAGGCAAAGTGGGTGTATGCCTGAGCACACTGCCTGGCTTCAAAATGGGCCCTTGAACCCCAGCCACATGGCCAGGCCCTGCCTGGACCAGGCCTAAAAATTGCCCCCACCCACATGGCCAGTCGCCAACAACACTCCAAAAAGTCGACAAACACACTAAAATCACCACAATCCAATGCCATCAATGCCCTCAATGATGTTTAAATTCAAGACACCCCACAGAAAGACTTGGTCCATGCACCACTGAGTACCCCTGGGCCTATTGGAAGAAAGCAATGCAAAGTGAGTGCAGGCCTGAGCACACTGCCTGGCTTCAAAATAGGCCCTTGACCCCCAGCCACATGGCCAGGCCCTGCCTGGACCAGGCCTCAAAATGGCCCCCACCCACATGGCCAGTCCCCAACAACACCCCAAAAAGTCGAAAAAAACACAAAAATCCCCACAGTCCAATGCCATCCATGCCCACAATGATGTTTAAATTCATTACACCCCACAGAAAGCCTTTGTCCATTCACCACTGTGTACCCCTGGGCCTAATGGAAGAAAGCAAGGCAAAGTGGGTGCAGGCCTGAGCACAATGGCTTGCTTCAAAATGGGCCCTTGACCCCCAGCCACAATACCAGGCCCTGCCTGGACCAGGCCTCAAAATGGCCCCCACCCACATGGCCAGGCACCAACACCACCCCAAAAAGTCGAAAAACACACATAAATCATCACAATCCAATGCTATCCATGCCCTCAATGATGTTTAAATTCAAGACACCCCACAGAAAGACTGACTTGGTACATGCACCACTCACTACCCCTGGGCATAATGAGTGAAAGCAGGGCAGGCTGGGTGCAGGCCTGTGGCTCAAACCACACTGCCAGGCTTCAAAATCGCCCCAGCCACATTGCCAGGCCCTGCCTGGACCAGGCCTCAAAATGGCCCCCACCCACATGGCCAGGGCCCTAACACCACCCCAAAAAGTCAAAAAACACACAAAAACCACCATAATACAATGCCATCCATGCCCTCAATGATGTTTAAATTCAAGACACCACACAGAAAGACTTGGTACATGCACCACTCACTACCCCTGGGCCTAATGGAAGAAAGCAAGGCAATGGGGTGCAGGCCTGAGCACACTGCCTGGCTTCAAAATGGGTCCTTGACCCCCAGCCACATGGCCAGGCCCTGCCTGGACCAGGCCTCAAAATGGCCCCCACCCACATGGCCAGGCCCCAACAAAACCCCAAAAAGTCGAAAAACACACTAAAATCACCACAATCCAATGCCAACCATGCCCTCAATGATGTTTAAATTCAAGACACCCCACAGAAAGACTTGGTCCATGCACCACTAAGTACCCCTGGGCCTAATGGAAGAAAGCAATGCAAAGTGGGTGCAGGCCTGAGCACACTGCCTGGCTTCAAAATGGTCCCTAGACCCCCAGCCACATGGCCAGGCCCTGTCTGGACCAGGCCTTAAAATGGCCCCCACCCACATGGCCAGTCCCCAACAACACCCCAAAAAGTCGAAAAACCCACAGAAATCACCACAATCCAATGCTATCCATGCCCTCAATGATGTTTAAATTCAAGACACCCCACAGAAAGACCTGGTACATGCACCACTCACTACCCCTGGGCATAATGGGTGAAAGCAGGGTAGGCTGGGTGCAGGCCTATGGCTCAAAACACACTACCTGGCATCAAAATGGCCCCTTGTCCCCAAGCCACCTAGCCAGGCCCTGCCTGGACCAGGCCTCAAAATGGCCCCCACCCACATGGCCAGGCCCCAACACCACCGCAATAAGTTGAAAAACAAACAAAAATCACCTCAATCCAATGCCATCCATGCCCTCAATGATGTTTAAATTCAAGACACCCCACAGAAAGACTTGGTAAATGCACCACTCACTACCCCTGGGCATAATGGGTGAAAGCAGAGCAGGCTGGGTGCAGGCCTAAGGCTCATAGCACTGCCTGGCTTCAAAATGGCTCCTTGTCCCCCAGCCACCTTGCCAGGCCCCGCCTGGACCAGGCCTCAAAATGGCCCCCACCCACATGGCCAGGCCCCAACAACACCCCAAAAAGTCGAAAAACACACAAAATCCCCACAGTCCAATGCCATCCATGCCCTCAATGATGTTTAAATTCATTACACCCCACAGAAAGACATTGTCCATTCACCACTGAGTTCCCCTGGGCCTAATGGAAGAAAGCAAGGCAAAGTGGGTGCAGGCCTGAGCACAATGCCTTGCTTCAAAATGGGCCCTTGACCCCCAGCCACATGGCCAGGCCCTGCCTGGACCAGGCCTCAAAATGGCCCCCACCCACATGGCCAGGCACCAACACCACCCCAAAAAGTCCAAAAACACACAGAAATCACCACAATCCAATGCTATCCATGCCCTCAATGATGTTCAAATTCAAGACACCCCACAGAAAGACTTGGTACATGCAACACTCACTACCCCTGGGCGTAAAGGGTGAAAGCAGGGCAGGCTGGGTGCAGGCCTGTGCCTCAAAGCACTGCCTGGCTTCAAAATGTCCCCTTGTCCCCCAGCCACCTTGCCAGGCCCTGCCTGGACCAGGCCTCACAATGCCCCCCACCCACATGGCCAGGCCACAACACCACCACAAAAAACGAAAAACACACAAAAATCACCACAATCCAATGCCATCCATACCCTCAATGATGTTTAAATTCAAGACACCCCACAGAAAGACTTGGTACATGCACCACTCACTACCCCTGGGCATAATGTGTGAAAGCAGGGCAGGCTGGGTGCAGGCCTATGGCTCAAAACACACTAACTGGCATCAAAATGGCCCCTTGTCCCCAAGCCACCTGGCCAGGCCCTGCCTGGACCAGGCCTCAAAATGGCCCCCACCCACATGGCCAGGCCCCAACACCACCCCAATAAGTTACAAAACTAACAAAAATCACCCCAATCCAATGCCATCCATGCCCTCAATGATGTTTAAATTCAAGACACCCCACAGAAAGACTTGGTACATGCACCACTCCCTACCCCTGGGCATAATGGGTGAAAGCAGGGCAGGCTGGGTGCAGGCCTGTGGCTCAAAGCACTGCCTGGCTTCAACATGGCCCCTTGTCCCCCAGACACCTTGCCAGGCCCTGCCTGGACCAGGCCTCAAAATGGCCCCCACCCACATGGCCAGGCACCAACACCACCCCAAAAAGTCCAAAAACACACAGAAATCACCACAATCCAATGCTATCCATGCCCTCAATGATGTTCAAATTCAAGACACCCCACAGAAAGACTTGGTACATGCAACACTCACTACCCCTGGGCATAAAGGGTGAAAGCAGGGCAGGCTGGGTGCAGGCCTATGGCTCAAAACACACTACCTGCCATCAAAATGACCCCTTGTCCCCAAGCCACCTGGCCAGGCCCTGCCTGGACCAGGCCTCAAAATGGCTCCCACCCACATGGCCAGGCCCCCACACCACCCCAATAAGTAGAAAAACAAACAAAAATCGCCCCAATCCAATGCCATCCATGCCCTCAATGATGATTAAATTCAAGACACCCCACAGAAAGACTTGGTACATGCACCACTCACTACCCCTGGGCATAATGGGTGAAAGCAGGGCAGGCTGGGTGCAGGCCTGTGCCTCAAAGCACTGCCTGGCTTCAAAATGTCCCCTTGTCCCCCAGCCACCTTGCCAGGCCCTGCCTGGACCAGGCCTCAAAATGGCCCCTACCCACATGGCCAGGCCACAACACCACCACAAAAAACGAAAAACACACAAAAATCACCACAATCCAATGCCATCCATGCCCTCAATGATGTTTAACTTCAAGACACCCCACAGAAAGACTTGGTACATGCACCACTCACTACCCCTGGGCATAATGTGTGAAAGCAGGGCAGGCTAGGTGCAGGCCTATGGCTCAAAACACACTAACTGGCATCAAAATGGTCCCTTGTCCCCAAGCCACCTGGCCAGGCCCTGCCTGGACCAGGCCTCAAAATGGCCCCCACCCACATGGCCAGGCCCAAACACCACCCCAATAAGTTAAAAAACTAACAAAAATCACCCCAATCCAATGCCATCCATGCCCTCAATGATGTTTAAATTCAAGACACCCCACAGAAAGACTTGGTACATGCACCACTCACTACCCCTGGGCATAATGGGTGAAAGCAGGGCAGGCTGGGTGCAGGCCTGTGGCTCAAAGCACACTGCCAGGCTTCAAAATCGCCCCTTGTCACCCAGCCACATTGCTAGTCCCTGCCTGGACCAGGCCTCAAAATGGCCCCCACCCAGATGGCCAGGCCCCAACAGCACCACAAAAAAACGAAAAACACACAAAAATCACCACAATCCAATGCCATCCATGTCCTCAATGACGTTTAAATTCAAGACACCCCACAGAAAGACTTGGTACATGCACCACTCACTACACCTGGGCACAATGGGTGAAAGCAGGGCAGGCTGGGTGCAGGCCTGCGGCTCAAAGCACACTGCCAGGCTTCAAAATCGCCCCTTGTCACCCAGCCACATTGCTAGTCCCTGCCTGGACCAGGCCTCAAAATGGCCCCCACCCACATGGCCAGGCCCTAACACCACCCCCAAAAGTCGAAAAACACACAAAAACCACCACAATCCAATGCCATCCATGCCCTCAATGATTTTTAAATTCAAGACACCCCACAGAAAGACTTGGTACATGCACCACTCACTACCCCTGGGCCTAATGCAGGAAAGCAAGGCAATGGGGTGCAGGCCTGAGCACACTGCCTGGCTTCAAAATGGGTCCTTGACCCCCAGCCACATGGCCAGGCCCTGCCTGGAACAGGCCTCAAAATGGCCCGAACCCACATGGCCAGGCACCAACAACACCCCAAAAAAGTCAAAAAACACACTAAAATCACCACAATCCAATGCCAACCATGCCTTCAATGATGTTTAAATTCAAGACACCCCACAGAAAGACTTGGTCCATGCACCACTAAGTACCCCTTTGCCTAATGGAAGAAAGCAAGGCAAAGTGGGTGCAGGCCTGAGCACACTGCCTGTCTTCAAAATGGGCCTTTGACCCCCAGCCACATGGCCAGGCCCTGCCTGGACCAGGCCTTAAAATGGCCCCCACCCACATGGTCAGTCTCCAACAACACCCCAAAAAGTCGACAAACACACTAAAATCACCGCAATCCAATGCCATTAATGCCCTCAATGATGTTTAAATTCAAGACACCCCACAGAAAGACTTGGTCCATGCACCACTGAGTTCCCCTGGGCCTAATGGAAGAAAGCAAGGCAAAGTGGGTGCAGGCCTGAGCACACTGCCTGGCTTCAAAATGGGTCCTTGACCCCCAGCCACCTTGCCAGGCCCTGCCTGGACCAGGCCTCAAAATGGCCCCCACCCACATGGCCAGGCCCCAACAACACCCCAAAAAGTCAAAAAAAACACACAAAAATCCCCACAGTCCAATGCCATCCATGCCCTCAATGATGTTTAAATTCATTACACCCCACAGAAAGACTTTGTCCATTCACCACTGAGTACCCCTGGGCCTAATGGAAGAAAGCAAAGCAATGGGGTGCAGGCCTGAGCACACTGCCTGGCTTCAAAATGGGTCCTTGACCCCCAGCCACATGGCCAGGCCCTGCCTGGACCAGGACTTAAAATGGCCCCCACCCACATGGCCAGGCCCCAACAACACCCCAAAAAGTCGAAAAACACACAAAAATCCCCACAGTCCAATGCCATCCATGCCCTCAATGATGTTTAAATTCATTACACCCCACAGAAAGACTTTGTCCATTCACCACTGAGTACCCCTGGGCCTAATGCAGGAAAGCAAGGCAATGGGGTGCAGGCCTGAACACACTGCCTGGCTTCAAAATGGGTTCTTGACCCCCAGCCACATGGCCAGGCCCTGCCTGGAACAGGCCTCAAAATGGCCCGAACCCACATGGCCAGGCACCAACAACACCCCAAAAAAGTCAAAAAACACACTAAAATCACCACAATCCAATGCCAACCATGCCTTCAATGATGTTTAAATTCACGACACCCCACAGAAAGACATGGTCCATGCACCACTAAGTACCCCTTTGCCTAATGGAAGAAAACAAGGCAAAGTGGGTGCAGGCCTGAGCACACTGCCTGGCTTCAAAATGGGCCTTTGACCCCCAGCCACATGGCCAGGCCCTGCCTGGACCAGGCCTTAAAATGGCCCCCACCCACATGGTCAGTCTCCAACAACACCCCAAAAAGTCGACAAACACACTAAAATCACCGCAATCCAATGCCATCAATGCCCTCAATGATGTTTAAATTCAAGACACCCCACAGAAAGACTTGGTCCATGCACCACTGAGTTCCCCTGGGCCTAATGGAAGAAAGCAAGGCAAAGTGGGTACAGGCCTGAGCACACTGCCTGGCTTCAAAATGGGTCCTTGACCCCCAACCACATGGCCAGGTCCTGCCTGGACCAGGCCTCAAAATGGCCACCACCCACATGGCCAGGCCCCAACACCACCCCAATAAGTTGAAAAACAAACAAAAATCACCCCAATCCAATTCCATCCATGCCCTCAATGATGTTTAAATTCAAGACACCCCACAGAAAGACTTGGTACATGCAACACTCACTACCCCTGGGCATAATGGGTGAAAGCAGGGCAGGCTGGGTGCAGGCCTGTGGCTCATAGCACTGCCTGGCTTCAAAATGGCCCCTTGTCCCCCAGCCACCTTGCCAGGCCCTGCCTGGACCAGGCCTCAAAATGGCCCCCACCCACATGGCCAGGCCCCAACAACACCCCAAAAAGTCGAAAAACACACAAAAATCCCTACAGTCCAATGCCATCCATGCCCGCAATGATGTTTAAATTCATTACACCCCACAGAAAGACTTTGTCCATTCACCACTGAGTACCCCTGGGCCTAATGGAAGAAAGCAAGGCAATGGGGTGCAGGCCTGAGCACACTGCCTGGCTTCAAAATGGGTCCTTGACCCCCAGCCACATGGCCAGGCCCTGCCTGGACCAGGACTTAAAATGGCCCCCACCCACATGGCCAGTCACCAACAACACCCCAAAAAGTCGACAAACACACTAAAATCACCACAATCCAATGCCAACCATGCCCTCAATGATGTTTAAATTCAAGACACCCCGCCGAAAGACTTGGTCCATGCACCACTAAGTACCCCTTTGCCTAATGGAAAAAAGCAAGTCAAAGTGGGTGCATGCCTGAGCACACTGCCTGGCTTCAAAATGGGCCCTTGAACCCCAGCCACATGGCCAGGCCCTGCCTGGACCAGGCCTAAAAATTGCCCCCACCCACATGGCCAGTCGCCAACAACACTCCAAAAAGTCGATAAACACACTAAAATCACCCCTATCCAATGCCATCAATGCCCTCAATGATGTTTAAATTCAAGACACCCCACAGAAAGACTTGGTCCATGCACCACTGAGTACCCCTGGGCCTATTGGAAGAAAGCAAGGCAAAGTGGGTGCAGGCCTGAGCACACTGCCTGGCTTCAAAATAGGCCCTTGACCCCCAGCCATATGGCCAGGCCCTGCCTGAACCAGGCCTCAAAATGGCCCCCACCCACATGGCCAGGCCCCAACAACACCCCAAAAAGTCGAAAAAAACACAAAAATCCCCACAGTCCAATGCCATCCATGCCCACAATGATGTTTAAATTCATTACACCCCACAGAAAGCCTTTGTCCATTCACCACTGAGTACCCCTGGGCCTAATGGAAGAAAGCAAGGCAAAGTGGGTGCAGGCC
Organism: Lissotriton vulgaris; assembly: GCF_964263255.1. NCBI lineage: Eukaryota > Metazoa > Chordata > Amphibia > Caudata > Salamandridae > Lissotriton > Lissotriton vulgaris. Next base: position 89,245 of record NW_028252568.1, on the reverse strand, counting down.
TGAGCACAATGGCTGCTTCAAAATGGGCCCTTGACTCCCAGCCACATTACCAGGCCCTGCCTGGACCAGGCCTCAAAATGGCCCCCACCCACATGGCCAGGCACCAACACCACCCCAAAAAGTCGAAAAACACACAGAAATCATCACAATCCAATGCTATCCATGCCCTCAATGATGTTTAAATTCAAGACACCCCACAGAAAGACTTGGTACATGCACCACTCACTACCCCTGGGCATAATGGGTGAAAGCAGGGCAGGCTGGGTGCAGGCCTATGGCTCAAAACACACTACCTGGCATCAAAATGGCCCCTTGTCCCCAAGCAACCTGGCCAGGCCCTGCCTGGACCAGGCCTTACAATGGCCCCCACCCACATGGCCAGGCCCCAACACCACCCCAATAAGTTGAAAAACAAACAAAAATCACCCCAATCCAATGCCATCCATGCCCTCAATGATGTTTAAATTCAAGACACCCCACAGAAAGACTTGGTACATGCACCACTCACTACCCCTGGGCATAATGGGTGAAAGCAGGGCAGGCTGAATGCAGGCCTGTGGCTCAAAGCACTGCCTGGCTTCAAAATGGCCCCTTGTCCCCCAGCCACCTTGCCCTGCCCTGCCTGGACCAGGCCTCAAAATTGCCCCCACCCACATGGCCAGGCCCCAACACCACCACAAAAAAATGAAAAGCACACAAAAATCACCACAATCCAATGCCATCCATGCCCTCAATGATGTTTAAATTCAAGACACCCCACAGAAAGACTTGGTACATGCACCACTCACTAACCCTGGACATAATGGGGGAAAGCAGGGCAGGCTGGGTGCAGGCCTGTGGCTCAAAGCACACTGCCTGGCTTCAAAATCGCCCCTTGTCCCCCAGCCACATTGCCAGGGCCTGCCAGGACCAGGCCTCAAAATGGCCCCCACCCACATGGCCAGGCCCTAACACCACCCCAAAAAGTCAAAAAACACACAAAAACCACCACAATCCAATGCCATCCATGCCCTCAATGATGTTTAAATTCAAGACACCCCACAGAAAGTCTTGGTACATGCACCACTCACTACCCCTGGGCCTACTGGCTAGTGCATCCCAAGTCAAGTCAAAGTATGCTTTATTCGAGATGTCACTCATAAAAGCAGGAACGTTCTAAAATTTAAAAGTACAATTAAATTTACAATCAATTATATTAAGAACTAAAGCATACTATTTACAGTTTATGACTCGATGTACAGTTCCAATATTGAAAGTTTCATACAGTGCAAAATTAGCAATTATTTAAAAATAATACAAAAGTTAAAAAACACCTAAATAAAAACAGTTTTGTGATAAAAACATAGATAAAACACGCAGACAAATTATCCAGACAGAGAATAGTCAAGTGACTAGCAGTCTCTGTCTAATCGACCATGCCCATCCAAGATACTTGGCAGTGGCTATTGATATCCACGTTGCAGTGCTGGTGCATATAATACGCAAGGCAAATGCACTACTGGTAGTCCCCAAATTCTTGCACATCGGTCTTAGCCATGCGCGTCTCGGGTCAGAATAGGCTGTACAAGAAAATAAGAAATGGCCAGTTGTTTCTTTGGCGGAACCACAAGCAGGGCAACTATCGCTCAGCCCACCTTCCCATTTAGCTGTCAAAAATCTAAGGGGGAGTGCACCTGCTCTCAGTTGGAAGAAAAGTTTTCTATAGTGCATCCCAAAATAAAAAAAAATAAGAAAAACACATATAACAGTGAGCTAAAATTCCATGACATAAATGAGATTTAAGTTAAAAAAAAACTCACAGAAACAGTTGTATCATGCACCCATGACTAACCCTGGGCCTACTGGATACTGTGGCTACCCTCAATATATATTGTTTTAAAGTTGTGAAAAAGTTTTAAAATTGTAGTTGCAGGAACTGCAATGCCCCAAACAAACATCACCAACTTACTTGTAAAATCTCAAATCCGAATGTGATCCAAACTCCAAAGTCCAAAAAGTCCTCAAATACAAATATCCAGCAGCAGCCACAAAAAGTAATCCTTCCAGCTCCAGATCCAAATCAAAAGTGACACGGCCATGGACAAAGCACTGGGAGGAGCCTGCTGGACAGGTCCAGGAAGTTGGAGACTGTGGGGCACTTCCTCCCTCCCCCCCCCCCCCAAAAATGGACTCCTTGCACCAAAAAGTGCAGCCAAATGTCAATCTGAGGAGTTATTCTGATAAAAATCATCATTTTCAGAAGGTTTATGCTGCCTGCGGTGGATTTCTTGTGCAGAATTGCAATTTTTGAAATTTCGGGATAACGAGCTCTTAAAATATCCCGCCGGAAGTCAGTTGCGCGTCGCATGTACGTGTTCGGCATTGTTTACTCCCGTGATGCGTGATCGCGGGACCTTATGACGTACTGTCATTGTCAAACTCTCGCTGTACAAGATGGCGGACCGCGATAACGTAATCGCGGTCGAAAAACTTTGCGCGATCACGCAGCAAGATCCAAAATGGTGCAGCACACGCAAACCGGGAGAAAAACAACTCGCGAACTCAGAATCACGGTAAGTCAACGCCGCGCAAGCGATATTGTATTTTTCAAGCGCGAAGAAGCAAAAAAATCCACAGCTTGCGAATTTGCGGATTTTGGGGCAAATTCGCGTGATTCACGGATTGCGAAATTTCCAAAAATCCGCAAATTCCACGAACGGAATGGATTTTACGCCCACGCTTAGAGTGATTCCACCCAGAGAATTTCTTGGCAGATTGTTAAGACTACGTTGGACACTTATTAGATGCTTGACCCATCCGTCACCCAAGCCTAATATCCTAGCAGTTATAGATTGCTTTTTGCCACAGGTTTTTCTTTCCACTACCGCATTTCCCTAGGATGGAATGGACTTGAGTACCGCAATGCAACGCCCAGACTGGCCATGGCCTCTTTGTAAACTCGAGAGCTAAACGCAGGACCCTGGTCAGAATGTAGCGTGCCAATTGCGTATGTGCCAATAAACACTCACAAATCTTTTATAACAGTTGGGCGTCAGCCGAGCGCTGAGGCCACATCCAAATGAACCTGTCCTGATAGTTGTGGGACCGCATTCTTCCATGGTGACGTCTGCGTGTAGAAAGTCTAATGCTATCTAACAATGGTATCTGAACTGGGCTGGCTACACTGTAGTCAGGTGTCTGGTGGAGTTCAAAGCTATGATCTCTGTAGCAGACATCGCAATTAATTCCAAATTTATAAATAGGAGCACTCATCCCTGGCCACCAGTACATCTCTTTTAATTCTAGTAGAGATTTTAAGAGCCCTTGTTTTGTCAGACCCTCTCCCATATGTGCTTCGTGAACCAAAGCACCTCTCCGATTCCTGTTTGGAATTACCTTATCCCCCACTCCAGGGATACGAGCAAAAGGAACGGAGTTGGCATCAATTATGTATGTATATTCGAGTGGATAGTTCAGAGGTAATGCTGCACCGCTGCCTTTCATTGTGGCATTGACAGCTAGCATTGTTTCACTGTCTATTTGTGTTTTTGAACAAGTGATTGCAGCTCCAGAAGCCGTTTGCACAGCTGCCTTCGCGGCTTCATCAGCCAAATAATTCCCTGCAACGTGAACGTCATCACGCTAATGACTCAGTGTATGGATCACGTGAGTCTTCTGTAGTTCTTTCTGTAATAGAACTACTTGTTCCCAAAGCATTTTATGCTTGATTGTGCCACCTTTTGCATCTTTAAACTCGTTTTGAACCCAGTTCTGCAAGTATTCATTGTAAGATTGAACGCAGTAATACGAATCGCACACTATGAGTGTGGGGAATTCGCGATCGGTATTTTCAAGCGCCATCTTGAAGCCTGTAGTTCAGCTCGCTGAGCTGTACAGTCTACGCGAGATTGAGTTTTTGTGAACATAGATCTGAATTTACAATTGCTCCAGCGACCTTTAACAATCGCACACGCAGCACTATAAGCTTGTTTACCCCCAATTGCGGGCTGTGCTGATTCGTCAGTATAAAGTATACATCCGTAATGTTCTAGAGGCAGAATCTCAATAGGAAGAGGACATTCTTGTTCGTATTGTAGAAATTCTTGTGTCTTCAAGTAAGGGTCAAAAACGTTTTCAACGTCTGTTGCAGCAAGAGAATTAACCCACTGTATCCATCTCGGATGTAAAGCCTTTGCATTTGGAATGCTTGCTTTTGTCACTGCTTCTAAGGCAGGTACCGGCTTAACAACCATTATGCGTTAAGGTTAGGTGTGTGAAGCCGCATCTCCCTGGGATGATTCGTATTACAAGGTTGCGTACGTTTACATGTGTCTGTAAATGTGCTGTTGCTAACATGTCTGATTGTACTGAACGCTAAATTTCTGTGTGTTTTTGAGTCCAATTAGTTGTTTTGAAATCTCGTTTGATTAATTCGTAGAGAGGTTTAACCCTTTCTGCATAATTTAGAATGTAAGTTTTTCCAAAGTCCAGGAAACCTAGAATCGACTAAGTTTTTCAGAGTTTTTGGAGGTTGGAGCAGCGCACACTTTTCTGAAAAGTTGGCTGCCAGGCTCTTGCCTTCACTTGAAAGTTCATATCCTAAGAATAGGATGTTGAGGTGGGCAATTTGTGATTTCTTAAAATTGAATTTGTACCCTTCAGAGGCGAACCCAAGCATAATGGTGATCATTCTGTTCAGTTGCCTATCCAAGTCATCGTCTGTAAGATAGATGTCATCGACATAAGATAATGCCTCATCATCATATGTTTGTAGTAACTCTGTTACTATGGCTGACAATAACCCCGGACTATTCTTGAATTCCTGGGGGAGACAGCAAAATTGACGATGTGTCCCCGTTATTGAGAAAACGGTCAAGTACCTGCTTTCTGGTGAAATGTTTTGACAGAAAAAAATGTTAGAAATATCTAATGTCGTTTTATATTTTTTGCGCACAATGTTATTCATCAGTGCTGCACTGTGTGCATTTTGTACTGCAAAAGTTTTGAAACAATAGTTTAAGTGTCTGTAGTCCAATACTAGATGATATGTATTGTCTGGTTTGGAAACAGGAAACAAAGGATTGTTCATGGATGAGCTGCATGTTTCAATCACCCCATGGTATTCAAGTTGATTTAAGATCTCCCTGACCTGTTTATTTGCTTCCTGGTTGACAGGATATTGTCTTTGTATTGTTGGTTCTGTTTTCAACTGGATTTTATGGAGAGGAGAGTCCTCATCCGATCCTACGTGATTTTTATATAATTCTGGAGTCTGGGCTACGGCCCATTTTCTGGCATAGGTGTATTTTTTATGAATTGGAATATGATTTGAGAAGACTGGCATAAAGATGTCTTTGCCATGTGGGCACTCCTTGACAAATTCAGGTGGCCAGTCTTTTTCAGCTAGAAGAATGTCATAACCCTTAGATAGCTTCTCCCAAAAGAGTGCTTTTATTTTCCTAGTTATATCCCCCTCGACACGGAGCATTACTTCTTATAGCTTATGGGGTACACTACCAAGGTGTCTGCAATTTCAACTTGAATGCATTCATTCAAGTCCACTGTCTCCAGATCATCCTTCAGGATCTTGTGAGCTATGGTGACTTCTTCTGCGCTGTCTAGCATTGTCTGGGCCCACTCCCCCTTCTTGAGTCGTGTCCTCAAGATCCTCAGCATGTCTGATTTTAAGACTTGCTACCTTCTTCTTGGTGAATTGCTGTTTCTTATTTTTAGGAATTTGTTGATCGTCTTTGGGCTTCACGCGTTCTTCCTTGTGTTCTGACCGCACTCTTCTTTCGGATTACTGCGAGGAAGTCTGAAAGGTCCGAGAGGAAAGTGTATCAGTATCTTGATATCTATCAGGTTTTCTCAAATTATCCCTATTCCTGAGGTTATACATCTTTTCAGAGGGCTCCCGTTAAGGAGACCTTCCTCAGGACTGAGAACGCTTCTCTTTAGGAAGTGTCTTTTGTGTTTTGCCTTTTCTTTTTCGGAGTAGTGAGATTATTTTGTATAAAGACATTTTCAGGATTTTCTGTTAGTTGGGGTTCTACTGGTTTCCCACCCAAACTATCTCTACCTAGTTCTTCATAGGATTTTTAAATAATTCTTGCAAGTTCATATGGTTGCTCAGTAATATCAAGTTCATTTAGTTTTTGGTGGATTGCCATGGATGCTGCTTCAACTTTAATGTTAGCTAATAATATAGCAGAGACCGGTTTGTTATCTTTTAGTAATTTCATGCCAAGATTCAAGGCTGGTTCTGGTTTGTATTCATTTTGAATGTGTTTCAGGATGTCTGGTATTACCGCCATAGACGGAACACCATGTGTTTTTGTGTAGATACAGCAAAAACTGTACCCCAAGTGTCACAGTCCTCCAGGTGTGGTGCGATCCCCATTGGTAAACAAATTGTTAGAATCCTGTGTTTCTCATGAGGTGTACTATCGGGAAATACTGCCTCTATTTGAGTAATTTTTTGAGCTAACCAGAACAGAATTTGTTCCCTTTTTGCGGGCAATTTACCAATGACTGATTTTATAGTTTGTGGTGTAATTTTATTTGTGTTCCCCTGTTGTGGGGTGTGCTGTGGAATCCTTATAGCAGGTTGGACTGTTAGAGTCTGCCTGACATATTGAACCAATTGTCTATGGATTTTGATTAACTGTTTTAGCTAAACTAATAGATCCGGACCTGTCATTCTTTCAATGTCAGGATGTGGTGTATAGCTGGCTAGTACCAGCCATGTTGCTCCTGGTCTACCTACTGGACCGAGCCTGGTAATGTGATTTTGATGTTGTAGGGCGCCTTTAAACCAGAGCTGATGCTCTTGGTAAGTTAGTGTAATTTCAATGTCCTCGAAAGAAGTGTATTCCGCTGGAGGTTCCTCTATCTTGTAGAAATGGAATTCATGTGTTGCTGGATTTGCTTGCGGGAAGACAATCCATGAATAGAATACCTCTGTATGCCGATATTCGTGTGCCTCTATAACAAATATTACCCTACCACCTCTCGATGATACACCATTTGTTATAAGCTTTATAGTGATGATTTTCCTCACGTTTACTGGGATGATTATAGCATCTGGGTCGTGTTCATTAAACCCTGTAACGTCTAAACCAGGTTGGTCTGCTGTTGCAGCTCCACCAGTTGCGTTGTTGTCGCCGTTAAGCGACAATATTTTGGAACACTGTATCCTTCAAAGTTGAACAAAACCAAAACCTAATACATAGGATTTTCGTCCTACTCAGTTAAGGCAGATTTTCTTATCCTTTTACCCACTCCAGACGTCTATTGGAGTATTTTACAGGAAAATAGGGGTCTCTGTGAAAGCACGACAGAGTTACTCTAGTATCTAGCGTTAAATTAGTGCTTTATCAAACATTGGGCGCCATGTAGTGTAGTTCGTATATTCCCAATAGGCTCTGCGCATTGGAATAATATATCCTATAGAATTGACGTAGGACTGAGGTCGACTAGGTCTCTATCGAATATATTAGACTTAATTGTGAGTGCTAGCTAGCTTAGAGGTCACTAGAAACTTTCTTGAATAAATAAGAAGGGATTAGTTTCTGACAACTGCATAAACATGACAACTTTGTTTCCCCAAGATAAAAAACGTATCTTCAAAGTCGTGGAAACAATAGAGAGATATTTCACTCAGTCACCAGAGGTGCAGAGAAATAGAGAGACTGGCATTTTTAATAAAAAGTATTTATTAAACAGTCTTCTTTCTCATGCAGAAGAAATGAACTGCTACAATCGTAATGCTGAATGTAAAGTATAACGCGTACAGTAAGAAAAGTATTAAAAAATAATACTGTAAAAGCATGGTATGGTTTCTAAGTCATAAAATACATACATCAATAAATAAAGACTAAAAGTACTCAACTGGTGCTTCTAAAATACGTCTAACCTGATGTACCTAACCTAGGTCTAGTACGAGGGAAGATGTAAGTGAGATGTAGCATAGGTTTAGTATTCTTTTGCCAAGAATCTATCCAAGATTTCTCTTAGGATCTAATCAGCTCCGTACCTTGGTTTAGAATGAAGGAGGTCTGGTATCTCTCTGTCTCAGGACTCGATTTCCCAACACCCCGCAAGGGGAGCTTGGAAACACTGGAGCTGGATTTCTCGGCAAGAGAAAAGACAGCATCTCTCTTAGTGCATCTGCTGGAAGGTCAGCTTCCTTCGGCACTTGCTGCAGCAGGATGCGTTGGGCAAGTATATAGTCAAACTGCTCCAAACCACTGTGTGTTTGCTAGGGCAAGTGTGGGCATATTTAAACCTTGAAGGTGCCGAGTTTGATGTAAGGTTAGACATAATAACGTCATCAAAGACTTGCAGTTCTTTGAAAACTCTTTGAGTTCTTGGACAAATCAATATTCAAGGAAGGGGAAGTCCCTGACTGCTGAAGGTTTTTTTTTCCAAGAAATCGTTGTGGATTTTCGGAACTAGTGGAAGTAGCCATGCCGTATTTGGACTGCATGGGCTAAGTCTAAATATGGTCATGATTTCTATGCCTCTATAAGGATAGGGTGATTTATACCTATATATGGGCATGAATCGGGAAAATTACACCAGGGTCCTAAATTGCTCTACAACAAAAAATTAAGGGCTGCCTCGTTTGGGTTTTGTCATTGTCATTTCTTTTTGTCATGTTAACTGTAATTCTGATCATGAGGGGGGAGGTTATTTTTTCAGTGTTGTGCTTGTTTATATCCTTTTTTTTTTGTTCATGTTCCATTATTGTGGGGGAAAAGATATGTTGGGTCTTAGTTTGTCATTTTGTGCACATGCCACCGTGACTACTGTTGCCAGGGTGGAACAGTGGCATGAGGAATGTGGAAGCGATCTTAGGCAGTTGATTTCTGCTGCTTGACCGATCTGTTTCTTACCAACTAAAATAAACGGAAGAAGATTCCTACCTGCTGTGTGCGCTTCTTTTCACTATTGCTTTGTGAAAATGTCTTAAATAAACAAATAGACTGGTCGATTGGAATCCTTGCTGTTTAATCTAGTTATTAATCTGCTGAACTGACATTCGAAGTTTATTCTGTGATCACCTGTTGCGATTTTGGAGCAGTTAGGAGCCATTTTACCACAAACGATGCAGTGATGCCTCCATCTTGTTTGGATGCATGCCATTCGTATTCCACTTTCAATTCCCTGAATTAGCTTGGTGGCACTTATTCTACTTTCAATTCTCTGAATTAGCTTGGTGGCACTTATCCCGCTTTGAACCGCGTTTGGTGCGTGGAGATCAGCGGGGGCAGGCGCACTAAGGACTGCACGCCCCCGGATCCAGTGGGGCGACCGGCGGACTTGCAGCCCCTCCCCCTTGACACCGGGGGGATTTAACCAACAAGCCTATCCCGCCTCATGGGACGCGCACGGGCGGGCGCCGGGCTAAGCCCGGTCAAAGGGAAGGTCGTCTGTGGCCGTCTGAGTCCGAAGGAGGCTAGGCTGGGCCATCCCTCTAAGCACCTCATTAAGGTCAGTGACATTAAGCACTATGGGGAAACGTACAGTCACATCAGGTCCAAAAACCTCCACTGCCACTACATCGAAAGCATGCTCAAAAAAGCTGTTAGCATGGTCTCATCGGAGATCAAACAAACTGAGAGGAGACTTTCCATGGGCCAATTGGCACCTCAATTGCATTTGTCTGGAGATGCAGAGCGGGGTAATTCAATTTTCCCTCTCCCATTATCACCCAATGTATTAATTACCATCCCCAGTCATCGAGAAATGTTGCCTGTGGGCTTTGAGATTAATGAGGATGATGTGGAAATTTCTGACTGTCAACTACGGCCTCAGGTTAATGCTAGTATTGGAAATGTGGCCACGGTCACTAAAGCAGTGGAGGAAAAAAGGAAGAGAGGCACTTTAAAACCCACTATCAGTAAGAGGAAACAGCCATCCCGCCTAAAAACCCTACCTACACCCTTGAGTTTGTGGAGACGAGGAACTACTGCCATGACTGCGAGCCCTATTGAGCAAACAAATGACAATACCATAGACTTGACCCCATCAGAAGCTGCAATCAACTCCATCCACACTCAAACTGAGCACACAATTGCCCATGGTACTCGTGACAGGTCGGGCGATACCCTAATTGACATTATAGTGGACTTTGCTTATGATTGTTTAAAAAATTTGGTAGATAAACAATTTAATGCTCTTTTTAAACGCTTGGATAGACTGGAAAACCTGGTTAAGAAACCGGATATTCATAAAAAAGCTGTTACTATTGTTGATAAAATTAGGGGGGAACAGCATCCAAAATCAATGGAGACAATTGATCAGGGCATATCAAAGGAGAGTGGTGATTGTACGCTTCCTACTGTTAATCCTGCATGTAATAAGTGTGGCAACCCTAAGAGCAGTTTTTTCCCCAAACCTATTCCAAGTTTGATGCCTTTGTCAAATGCAACATTTGGCAATAGAATCATTAGTAATAGTCTGTTCCGAAATTTAGTATCAGCCACCCCACCGCCGCTTGCCCCCATTCTTACAAGTATCGCAACTGCCCCGAACAATACTCCTATTTTGTAAAATCAGGTTAGAGTCCATCTGAAGATGTTCTTCACCTACCACCTGAAGTTTGCCCCAATGTTGTAATTTTAGCAGGCGTTCCTCCCTTGAAGAAAGACCAATCAGAGTCCTGGGAACAACTCAAGAATAAGAGTATTGACTGGTTATCGAAGCATAAGGGCCTTGGGATGGCGAACGCCAATGAAATTTGAATGGTGCGACGTATAGGATGGGTGAGACCCTCAGATAACAACATTACAGGTGACTGTATAGTCGTGAATTTTAGAGGCCCCCCCCCCCCCCTGGTGAAATGGCTATTGCGAGCACAAATGCATCACAATATTGCCCCAACCCTCATACACTCATTACCGCTGGGTTTTTTCTACAAACCTCCCCTGGGCTCACTTAATCTTACTATCCCGACACACACTACACAGAATCGGTTTACCGTTCTGCCCAGTCTGGAGAGCCAGGACTGACTATCAAGTCAATCATCGATTATTGCACCAGAGTTAGTGGAACCCTTAATAGTCTGTCCGGTTGTTACTGAACCCAGATCCCTATATCCGCACTTAAATGTGCTAAGTTGGAACATCGCAGAATTAAGATCCAAACTGAATTCTACGGAGTGGGTCGATCTGGCTAGTAATTATGACATTCTGATGTTCTAGGAGACTTGGTGCACAAATTAATTGTTTCTCGAAGGATTTGTGTGCTATGATAGTATTGTACCCAGCCCCTTGTGACAGTCCCTAAGATCCGGAGGACTCGAATGGGCGCCGTTCTTTCAGCTACACAGCATCCAGGCTATGGAATGCATTACCACTATCTCTTCGAAGCTTGGGAGACCTTTCTTCTTTTAAAAAGAGATTAAAAACTCACCTCTTCCCAAGGACACTATAGTGGACCGTTATGGTAATGTTCTTTGTGTTTAGGCCATGGAATATCACATCGCCAGGATACCCATTGGGTGACAGCCGCGCTTTACAAGTGTGCTATACATACATACAAAATAGGTCGTCCGTGTGGGGGGTTATCAACATGGATAAAGATCTCAGCTGGGGGTAGTATGAAACCCCTGGTGACAAACAATGAGAACTTCCAAGCTACGATTTACTCACAGGGGGCTTCGATATGTTTAATTAACTTCTATAATAATGATTTTACATCACTACCAAATAGGTATTTTATTAATTTGTTTGAATTTATTGATAAACTAGATCTAGATGAGCAGAGGTATGGCAAATTGGACGGAATCTGCCTAGGCGGGGATTTTAACGTACGATTGCATAGTGGTACTGACAATACTACCACTGCCCCAGTTAGGGCCAACCCATGTAAAAGAGGGGATGAACTTCGCAATCATTTATCCTCCCATAATTAAATTAATGTAATGGAAAAAGCTGGTGTCGATTCAAATAAGGGTCCATTGCCTACCTACAGAGGACGTGGCTGTTCGTCTACTATAGATTATGTTTTTGTATCATCGTCATTGGTAAACTTTTTAGCAAAGGCCGAGGTTTTATGTACTAGTCAAGGTGATCATAACCCAATTTGAACAAATATTAGACTTTTTTCTAAATTTATCACCCAAAGGGAAATAGGGGCTAAACACTTAGTGGCATCCACTGACAAACTTAGAGTGAGTTGGAAGGGCATAGATAATAAAGCCTTTTTTGCACGCATTATAAAATTGTACCCCTTATTGGTAGAGACGTGTTTATCAAGCAGCACCTTGGGCGCAGAGATTATTGAGGCCTTTAGTGGTTTATGTGTTGCTATCAAACATATAATCTCAAGACCCGTTACCAACTCAAGCAAGAATCCCAGATGGTTCGATGGCACATGCTCGCGGGCTAATAGAGAACTGCGTGAAGCATTAAAGGCTACACCCAATGATATAAATCTAGTTAGCATGCAAATATTGAGGTTAGTGACACTAGCCTCTGGACTGGGCTCTCCAATTACGACGAAAACAAAGTTTTCTCATTCAAGATCATCCAAGTTTATTCAGTTCAGGACATATTTAAATCCATTTTGTTATTTCAAAGTAATATTTTCCTTTCTTGCCAACATAATTAATTCTTATGTTGTGCTGTCAATCAATACATTAATCCACGTTTTGAAAACACCCAATGCATTTCGGGTCAACCATAGCCATGACCCTTCGTCAGGGGTCTATAAAAAGGAAATCACACAGGACCAAATTAGTCACCCTTCTAAAAGGCCGAAAATACTAAACAATAAGGCATAGCGTCTCTAACAACCACGAAGCGTAAAGGAGAAAGGAAAATAGAAAACATCGTGCTCAATAGTAAGATCCAATGCACCAGTTAAAGGATTCATCACGCATAACGTAAACAAACTTGAGCAGAAGTATGCTCCACCTTAAATCTGTGCTGAAATCATAACCGCTAGCTTCTCACCCCAACTTAAAAAGCACAAGCATTAAAAACCTAAGAAACGAAGGTTTAAGCAACTTACAAGCTTTCTCAAGCGTTCGCGCTTCCGTGGATTGAACAAGTTGCAACATCCGAACTACAACAGTTCTAATAGGATTAGAAATACAACACGTGACCGCGATCGCAACCAATGGTGTTGCGGTGCCACGGTCACGTGAGGAGGGTACTCTAGCTTCAAAATAAAGATGCGATTGTGTAGGAGATGACGGAATCAACGCACACATTATGCCTGACACATCATAAATATCGCTTCGGCTATGCTGAAAACATGTCAATAAACATGGGAAAAGAAAAAATGTGTAAATGAAACATCAAACTGCTGCATATGATATACATGCAATTGAATATACTGTATAAGTTATATGTTGTGAACCATGGGACATTTTCAGGGGAACAGGACACGGAACAAGTCAATGGACACAGTTAGTGAGTCATAGGACCCACGCATGCTCGATGCGATCATTCAAGCCCACGGGTTGGGAAGAGTTCAATTTTTTGATCCAGTGGAACTCCGCTTTCAGTCTTTGTTTAGTTGGATCCATGTCAGGACGCTGATGGATAACCTCGACCACCATAAATTTTAACTGTGATATTTGATGATTCATCTCTTTCCAATGGCATGCTATTGCTGATTTAAGATTATTGAGTCTAATGTTACTTTTGTGTTCCGTGATGCGGACTTTCAGTTTGCGTTCAGTTTGCCCAATGTATACCTTGCCACACGGGCACTTAATCAGATATACGCAATTAGCAGTGTCACAATTGCCAGAATGCTCAAAATCAATGGGGAAACCTTTAGTTGGATGCATCATAGTTTTTCCACAGATGACATTGTTGCAATGAATGCAATTAAAACATTTAGACATTCCCTTCCATATTTTCTTCTGTTTGCTAGGAGTGTTGAGCACTTCTTTAAGGTTTTTCGATCTTTGGTATGCAAAAGTAATGCTTTCGTTGTATATGTCTTTCAAATCAGGTTCAGATTGTACAAGATGCCAATGCTTATTGATAATTCTTTTGATTTTCTCTGAGTCTGATGAGTATTTGAGTACGCATACGGTTTTTTGAGTTGTGTGTTTGATTTTAGGTGTCAGCAAGTCAATCCTCTTGATTTTGTCAACTTTAGCCATCGCTTGTACGAGGATATCGTCAGGATACCCTCTCTGTTTATACTTTGCAGTTTGTTGCGAAATAGATTTTTTGGCTTGTTCTCCGTCATATGTGATTCTCTTGAGTCGTGTATATTGCGAGAAAGGCAAGTGTTTTTTCAATGGCTCAGGATGGAAACTTTGAAAGAGCAAGCTTGAATTTCTGTCAGTCGGCTTCTGGAATACTTTGGTACTGATCACATGATTGGATATGGTAATTAGTACATCGAGAAATGATATGGAGTCTTTGGATATGGTATGTGTGAATTTAATCCTTTCATTTTGACAATTGAGCATTTTGATGTTGTCTTCCAGTTTTTCTCTTGATCCGCACCAGATCAAAAAAATATCATCGATGAATCTCTTGAACATGGTGAGACCTTCAATCCATGTTTGATTGTCAAGTATGTGATCCCTTTCAAATTTTTGCATAAAAATATTAGCATATGAGGGGGCCCCCCCAAAGCCCATTGATGTTCCGTTTGATTGATTAAAAAATTCACCATTCCATTCAAAATAACTGTGGTGTAATGCGTACTGCATCAATTCCAAAATCAAAATTCTCTGATGTTCTTCAAGTTCGCTATGCAATAAGCTCCATTTGAGTGCTTCAATGCCTTCTCTATGTGGAATGGAAGTATACAATGCGACGACGTCAATCGTGCATAGCCAATACATTTCACTGTGTACCAGTTTCACACTGTTTAACATGTTCAAGAAAGATGTAGTGTCCTTGATGTATGTGTCGCTTTTCTGAACAAGAGGTTGTAAGAATTTATCGACAAATTTACCAATGGGTTCCGAGATAGATCCACAGGCCGAGACAATGGGTCTGAATGGCGGTCTAATGGGGTCCTTATGAATCTTAGGCAACATGTAAAGCTGCGGTCTCCTTGGGTATTTTAAATGAAAGAAAGCGTGTGTCTTCTGGCTTATCCACTTCATGGTCAAAGCGTGATCTACAATCTGATGTAAAATTTTTTGATACTCTGCTGTGGGATCTGAAGTTAATGGTAAATAGATTTCCTGATTTTGGACATGATTATTGACGCTTGATGTGTAGAACTCCGTGTCCATTACTATCAGGGCACCGCCCTTGTCAGCTTTCTGAAACGTTAGATCTTTATCATTACTAAGGTTTTTTAGGGTATTCCATTCTTTCGCGTTTAAATTGGGCCTCTTAGGTTTACTGAAAGGAATTTTTTGGATATCAGACATGACTGATCTTTCAAATGCCTCTAGGGTTTTGTGCGTGGTCGGAGCACAGAAAGTGCTCGGTGGTTTAAAGTCTTGATCCCAAGATGGGGTAAGGTTAGTTTGGCTTGAGTCCTTAAAGAAATACCTTAATTTTAGGTTTCTGAAGAACTTGAAAAGTGAAATTTCCGTCTCTCCAATATTGGATCTGTAAGTAGGAACAAAAGTGGTCCCTTTGTTTAGTACTGCCAGCTGCATGGGAGTTAATTGTTTCTCAGAAATGTTAATCACTAAGTTGTTTTCTGTACTTGACTCGGTGTTCGCTTTGCGATTTCCTCGGCTGTTTCTTTTCCTTTTGGCCCTTCTTGTTGTGGTGTGATAGGCGGAGCGTTTGCTGCTGGACTTATATCTAAAAAAGTCGGTTGTTGAACGTTTGTTTGACTGGTTGATGGTACCACTGTTTGTTTGCTGATTTTTATTAATGGTGGTCTGTTCTGCGCGATATCTGTATCGGATACTACGCTTTCTTGAGAGGATGTGGTTGCTGATTGTTTTTGTTGAGGTTGTGGTTGCCATTTCCTTTTATTGTATATTTCAGCCCAAGAGTACACCTCTTCCAATTTATAGTCTAAAGTATCGCGGCGATACTTCCGGATTTTCCTTTCATTCACCTCTTTCGCGTAACGATCTAGTTTCAGATTCACATCCTCCAATAGTTTGTCTAAATCAGGAATTTTGTTCAGTTCATCTTTCAAAGTTTTGATCTCTTCCTCTATTTCTAACAACACTTTCGACAATTCCTCCACTATCAGCAGGATCAAGTCAAGGGAACATTGGTTCAGTATTTGATACCATTTTTCTAAAAAATTCTTGTTATTGGAGCAAAGCATTGGCTTGAGCGCTATCCTGAGTCCCCTGGGGATCCTTTGGTTTCTGTGGTAGTGTATCAGAGTGGTTGCGTGCAACCGTTGATTTATTTCTTTTTTGCTTATATATTCAAATTGCCTAAGAATTTGCGCAGTAGTGTTTTTTTGAGGGGTGATGCGTTTGGTCTCCTGGATGAGTCCATAGATTTCATTGGCTGCTTCTGTGGTATAAGCTAACGTTTCAGCTCTATTAGTAGTAGAGAGTGCTATATCATCCAATTGCATTTTCAAAAATTGGTGCTCAAGGATATGAGAGGCTGTAGTTCTGTGACAACAAATAGTGTTATCCCGAGCACTCTGTAAACCGTTTTCAACAATTTTTTTAAAGTTTAATGGTGGGTGCCCTTGTCGTCGCACGTCGCCTGACCGTGCCTTTAGAAATCATGCAAATATTGAGGTTAGTGACACTAGCCTCTGGACTGGGCTCTCCAATTACGACGAAAACAAAGTTTTCTCATTCAAGATCATCCAAGTTTATTCAGTTCAGGACATATTTAAATCCATTTTGTTATTTCAAAGTAATATTTTCCTTTCTTGCCAACATAATTAATTCTTATGTCGTGCTGTCAATCAATACATTAATCCACGTTTTGAAAACACCCAATGCATTTCGGGTCAACCATAGACATGACCCTTCGTCAGGGGTCTATAAAAAGGAAATCACACAGGACCAAATTAGTCACCCTTCTAAAAGGCCGAAAATACTAAACAATAAGGCATAGCGTCTCTAACAACCACGAAGCGTAAAGGAGAAAGGAAAATAGAAAACGTCGTGCTCAACAGTAAGATCCAATGCACCAGTTAAAGGATTCATCACGCATAACGTAAACAAACTTGAGCAGAAGTATGCTCCACCTTAAATCTGTGCTGAAATCATAACCGCTAGCTTCTCACCCCAACTTAAAAAGCACAAGCATTAAAAACCTAAGAAACGAAGGTTTAAGCAACTTACAAGCTTTCTCAAGCGTTCGCGCTTCTGTGGATTGAACAAGTTGCAACATCCGAACTACAACAGTACTAAGAGGATTAGAAATACAACACGTGACCGCGATCGCAACCAATGGTGTTGCGGGGCCACGGTCACGTGAGGAGGGTACTCTAGCTTCAAAATAAAGATGCGATCGTGTAGGAGATGACGGAATCAACGAAAAACATTATGCCTGACACATCATAAATATCGCTTCGGCTATGCTGAAAACATGTCAATAAACATGGGAAAAGAAAAAATGTGTAAATGAAACATCAAACTGCTGCATATGATATACATGCAATTGAATATACTGTATAAGTTATATGTTGTGAACCATGGGACATTTTCAGGGGAACAGGACATGGAACAAGTCAATGGACACAGTTAGTGAGTCATAGGACCCACGCATGCTCGATGCGATCATTCAAGCCCACGGGTTGGGAAGAGTTCAATTTTTTGATCCAGTGGAACTCCGCTTTCAGTCTTTGTTTAGTTGGATCCATGTCAGGACGCTGATGGATAACCTCGACCACCATAAATTTTAACTGTGATATTTGATGATTCATCTCTTTCCAATGGCATGCTATTGCTGATTTAAGATTATTGAGTCTAATGTTACTTTTGTGTTCCACAATCAACAAAAGTAACATTAGACTCAATAATCTTAAATCAGCAATAGCATGCCATTGGAAAGAGATGAATCATCAAATATCACAGTTAAAATTTATGGTGGTCGAGGTTATCCATCAGCGTCCTGACATGGATCCAACTAAACAAAGACTGAAAGCGGAGTTCCACTGGATCAAAAAATTGAACTCTTCCCAACCCGTGGGCTTGAATGATCGCATCGAGCATGCGTGGGTCCTATGACTCACTAACTGTGTCCATTGACTTGTTCCATGTCCTGTTCCCCTGAAAATGTCCCATGGTTCACAACATATAACTTATACAGTATATTCAATTGCATGTATATCATATGCAGCAGTTTGATGTTTCATTTACACATTTTTTCTTTTCCCATGTTTATTGACATGTTTTCAGCATAGCCGAAGCGATATTTATGATGTGTCAGGCATAATGTGTGCGTTGATTCCGTCATCTCCTACACGATCGCATCTTTATTTTGAAGCTATAGTACCCTCCTCACGTGACCGTGGCACCGCAACACCATTGGTTGCGATCGCGGTCACGTGTTGTATTTCTAATCCTATTAGTACTGTTGTAGTTCGGATGTTGCAACTTGTTCAATCCACGGAAGCGCGAACGCTTGAGAAAGCTTGTAAGTTGCTTAAACCTTCGTTTCTTAGGTTTTTAATGCTTGTGCTTTTTAAGTTGGGGTGAGAAGCTAGCGGTTATGATTTCAGCACAGATTTAAGGTGGAGCATACTTCTGCTCAAGTTTGTTTACGTTATGCGTGATGAATCCTTTAACTGGTGCATTGGATCTTACTGTTGAGCACGACGTTTTCTATTTTCCTTTCTCCTTTACGCTTCGTGGTTGTTAGAGACGCTATGCCTTATTGTTTAGTATTTTCGGCCTTTTAGAAGGGTGACTAATTTGGTCCTGTGTGATTTCCTTTTTATAGACCCCTGACGAAGGGTCATGTCTATGGTTGACCCGAAATGCATTGGGTGTTTTCAAAACGTGGATTAATGTATTGATTGACAGCACGACATAAGAATTAATTATGTTGGCAAGAAAGGAAAATATTACTTTGAAATAACAAAATGGATTTAAATATGTCCTGAACTGAATAAACTTGGATGATCTTGAATGAGAAAACTTTGTTTTCGTCGTAATTGGAGAGCCCAGTCCAGAGGCTAGTGTCACTAACCTCAATATTTGCATGATTTCTAAAGGCACGGTCAGGCGACGTGCGACGACAAGGGCACCCACCATTAAACTTTAAAAAAATTGTTGAAAACGGTTTACAGAGTGCTCGGGATAACACTATTTGTTGTCACAGAACTACAGCCTCTCATATCCTTGAGCACCAATTTTTGAAAATGCAATTGGATGATATAGCACTCTCTACTACTAATAGAGCTGAAACGTTAGCTTATACCACAGAAGCAGCCAATGAAATCTATGGACTCATCCAGGAGACCAAACGCATCACCCCTCAAAAAACCACTACTGCGCAAATTCTTAGGCAATTTGAATATATACGCAAAAAAGAAATAAATCAACGGTTGCACGCAACCACTCTGATACACTACCACAGAAACCAAAGGATCCCCAGGGGACTCAGGATAGCGCTCAAGCCAATGCTTTGCTCCAATTATAAGAAATTTTTAGAAAAATGGTATCAAATACTGAACCAATGTTCCCTTGACTTGATCCTGCTGATAGTGGAGGAATTGTCGAAAGTGTTGTTAGAAATAGAGGAAGAGATCAAAACTTTGAAAGATGAACTGAACAAAATTCCTGATTTAGACAAACTATTGGAGAATGTGAATCTGAAACTAGATCGTTACGCGAAAGAGGTGAATGAAAGGAAAATCCGGAAGTATCGCCGCGATACTTTAGACTATAAATTGGAAGAGGTGTACTCTTGGGCTGAAATATACAATAAAAGGAAAAGGCAACCACAACCTCAACAAAAACAATCAGCAACCACATCCTCTCAAGAAAGCGTAGTATCCGATACAGATATCGCACAGAACAGACCACCATTAATAAAAATCAGCAAACAAACAGTGGTACCATCAACCAGTCAAACAAACGTTCAACAACCAACTTTTTTAGATATAAGTCCAGCAGCAAACGCTCCGCCTATCACACCACAACAAGAAGGGCCAAAAGGAAAAGAAACAGCCGAGGAAATCGCAAAGCGAACACGGAGTCAAGTACAGAAAACAACTTAGTGATTAACATTTCTGAGAAACAATTAACTCCCATGCAGCTGGCAGTACTAAACAAAGGGACCACTTTTGTTCCTACTTACAGATCCAATATTGGAGAGACGGAAATTTCACTTTTCAAGTTCTTCAGAAACCTAAAATTAAGGTATTTCTTTAAGAACTCAAGCCAAACTAACCTTACCCCATCTTGGGATCAAGACTTTAAACCACCGAGCACTTTCTGTGCTCCGACCACGCACAAAACCCTAGAGGCATTTGAAAGATCAGTCATGTCTGACATCCAAAAAATTCCTTTCAGTAAACCTAAGAGGCCCAATTTAAACGCGAAAGAATGGAATACCCTAAAAAACCTTAGTAATGATAAAGATCTAATGTTTCAGAAAGCTGACAAGGGCGGTGCCCTGATAGTAATGGACACGGAGTTCTACACATCAAGCGTCAATAATCATGTCCAAAATCAGGAAATCTATTTACCATTAACTTCTGATCCCACAGCAAAGTATCAAAAATTTTTACATCAGCTTGTAGATCACGCTTTGACCATGAAGTGGATAAGCCAGAAGACACACGCTTTCTTTCATTTAAAATACCCAAGGAGACCGCAGCTTTACATGTTGCCTAAGATTCATAAGGACCCCATTAGACCACCATTCAGACCCATTGTCTCGGCCTGTGGATCTATCTCGGAACCCATTGGTAAATTTGTCGATAAATTCTTACAACCTCTTGTTCAGAAAAGCGACACATACATCAAGGACACTACATCTTTCTTGAACATGTTAAACAGTGTGAAACTGGTACACAGTGAAATGTATTGGCTATGCACGATTGACGTCGTCGCATTGTATACTTCCATTCCACATAGAGAAGGCATTGAAGCACTCGAATGGAGCTTATTGCATAGCGAACTTGAAGAACATCAGAGAATTTTGATTTTGGAATTGATGCAGTACGCATTACACCACAGTTATTTTGAATGGAATGGTGAATTTTTTAATCAATCAAACGGAACATCGATGGGCTTTGGGGGGGCCCCCTCATATGCTAATATTTTTATGCAAAAATTTGAAAGGGATCACATACTTGACAATCAAACATGGATTGAAGGTCTCACCATGTTCAAGAGATTCATCGATGATATTTTTTTGATCTGGTGCGGATCAACAGAAAAACTGGAAGACAACATCAAAATGCTCAATTGTCAAAATGAAAGGATTAAATTCACACATACCATATCCAAAGACTCCATATCATTTCTCGATGTACTAATTACCATATCCAATCATGTGATCAGTACCAAAGTATTCCAGAAGCCGACTGACAGAAATTCAAGCTTGCTCTTTCAAAGTTTCCATCCTGAGCCATTGAAAAAACACTTGCCTTTCTCGCAATATACACGACTCAAGAGAATCACATCTGACGGAGAACAAGCCAAAAAATCTATTTCGCAACAAACTGCAAAGTATAAACAGAGAGGGTATCCTGACGATATCCTCGTACAAGCGATGGCTAAAGTTGACAAAATCAAGAGGATTGACTTGCTGACACCTAAAATCAAACCCACAACTCAAAAAACCGTATGCGTACTCAAATACTCATCAGACTCAGAGAAAATCAAAAGAATTATCAATAAGCATTGGCATCTTGTACAATCTGAACCTGATTTGAAAGACATATACAACGAACGCATTACTTTTGCATACCAAAGATCGAAAAACCTTAAAGAAGTGCTCAACACTCCTAGCAAACAGAAGAAAATATGGAAGGGAATGTCTAAATGTTTTAATTGCATTCATTGCAACAATGTCATCTGTGGAAAAACTATGATGCATCCAACTAAAGGTTTCCCCATTGATTTAGAGCATTCTGGCAATTGTGACACTGCTAATTACGTATATCTGATTAAGTGCCGGTGTGGCAAGGTATACATTGGGCAAACTGAACGCAAACTGAAAGTCCGTATCACGGAATACAAAAGTAACATTAGACTCAATAATCTTAAATCAGCAATAGCATGCCATTGGAAAGAGATGAATCATCAAATATCACAGTTAAAATTTATGGTGGTCAAGGTTATCCATCAGCGTCCTGACTTGGATCCAACTAAACAAAGACTGAAAGCGGAGTTCCACTGGATCAAAAAATTGAACTCTTCCCAACCCGTGGGCTTGAATGATCGCATCGAGCATGCGTGGGTCCTATGACTGACTAACTGTGTCCATTGACTTGTTCCATGTCCTGTTCCCCTGAAAATGTCCCATGGTTCACAACATATAACTTATACAGTATATTCAATTGCATGTATATCATATGCAGCAGTTTGATGTTTCATTTACACATTTTTTCTTTTCCCATGTTTATTGACATGTTTTCAGCATAGCCGAAGCGATATTTATGATGTGTCAGGCATAATGTGTGCGTTGATTCCGTCATCTCCTACACGATCGCATCTTTATTTTGAAGCTATAGTACCCTCCTCACGTGACCGTGGCACCGCAACACCATTGGTTGCGATCGCGGTCACGTGTTGTATTTCTAATCCTATTAGAACTGTTGTAGTTCGGATGTTGCAACTTGTTCAATCCACGGAAGCGCGAACGCTTGAGAAAGCTTGTAAGTTGCTTAAACCTTCGTTTCTTAGGTTTTTAATGCTTGTGCTTTTTAAGTTGGGGTGAGAAGCTAGCGGTTATGATTTCAGCACAGATTTAAGGTGGAGCATACTTCTGCTCAAGTTTGTTTACGTTATGCGTGATGAATCCTTTAACTGGTGCATTGGATCTTACTGTTGAGCACGACGTTTTCTATTTTCCTTTCTCCTTTACGCTTCGTGGTTGTTAGAGACGCTATGCCTTATTGTTTAGTATTTTCGGCCTTTTAGAAGGGTGACTAATTTGGTCCTGTGTGATTTCCTTTTTATAGACCCCTGACGAAGGGTCATGGCTATGGTTGACCCGAAATGCATTGGGTTTTTTCAAAACGTGGATTAATGTATTGATTGACAGCACGACATAAGAATTAATTATGTTGGCAAGAAAGGAAAATATTACTTTGAAATAACAAAATGGATTTAAATATGTCCTGAACTGAATAAACTTGGATGATCTTGAATGAGAAAACTTTGTTTTCGTCGTAATTGGAGAGCCCAGTCCAGAGGCTAGTGTCACTAACCTCAATATTTGCATGATTTCTAAAGGCACGGTCAGGCGACGTGCGACGACAAGGGCACCCACCATTAAACTTTAAAATAATTGTTGAAAACGGTTTACAGAGTGCTCGGGATAACACTATTTGTTGTCACAGAACTACAGCCTCTCATATCCTTGAGCACCAATTTTTGAAAATGCAATTGGATGATATAGCACTCTCTACTACTAATAGAGCTGAAACGTTAGCTTATACCACAGAAGCAGCCAATGAAATCTATGGACTCATCCAGGAGACCAAACGCATCACCCCTCAAAAAACCACTACTGCGCAAATTCTTAGGCAATTTGAATATATAAGCAAAAAAGAAATAAATCAACGGTTGCACGCAACCACTCTGATACACTACCACAGACACCAAAGGATCCCCAGGGGACTCAGGATAGCGCTCAAGCCAATGCTTTGCTCCAATAACAAGAAATTTTTAGAAAAATGGTATCAAATACTGAACAAATGTTCCCTTGACTTGATCCTGCTGATAGTGGAGGAATTGTCGAAAGTGTTGTTAGAAATAGAGGAAGAGATCAAAACTTTGAAAGATGAACTGAACAAAATTCCTGATTTAGACAAACTATTGGAGGATGTGAATCTGAAACTAGATCGTTACGCGAAAGAAGTGAATGAAAGGAAAATCCGGAAGTATCGCCGCGATACTTTAGACTATAAATTGGAAGAGGTGTACTCTTGGGCTGAAATATACAATAAAAGGAAATGGCAACCACAACCTCAACAAAAACAATCAGCAACCACATCCTCTCAAGAAAGCGTAGTATCCGATACAGATATCGCGCAGAACAGACCACCATTAATAAAAATCAGCAAACAAACAGTGGTACCATCAACCAGTCAAACAAACGTTCAACAACCGACTTTTTTAGATATAAGTCCAGCAGCAAACGCTCCGCCTATCACACCACAACAAGAAGGGCCAAAAGGAAAAGAAACAGCCGAGGAAATCGCAAAGCGAACACGGAGTCAAGTACAGAAAACAACTTAGTGATTAACATTTCTGAGAAACAATTAACTCCCATGCAGCTGGCAGTACTAAACAAAGGGACCACTTTTGTTCCTACTTACAGATCCAATATTGGAGAGACGGAAATTTCACTTTTCAAGTTCTTCAGAAACCTAAAATTAAGGTATTTCTTTAAGGACTCAAGCCAAACTAACCTTACCCCATCTTGGGATCAAGACTTTAAACCACCGAGCACTTTCTGTGCTCCGAACACGCACAAAACCCTAGAGGCATTTGAAAGATCAGTCATGTCTGACATCCAAAAAATTCCTTTCAGTAAACCTAAGAGGCCCAATTTAAACGCGAAAGAATGGAATACCCTAAAAAACCTTAGTAATGATAAAGATCTAACGTTTCAGAAAGCTGACAAGGGCGGTGCCCTGATAGTAATGGACACGGAGTTCTACACATCAAGCGTCAATAATCATGTCCAAAATCAGGAAATCTATTTACCATTAACTTCAGATCCCACAGCAGAGTATCAAAAAATTTTACATCAGATTGTGGATCACGCTTTGACCATGAAGTGGATAAGCCAGAAGACACACGCTTTCTTTGATTTAAAATACCCAAGGAGACCGCAGCTTTACATGTTGCCTAAGATTCATAAGGACCCCATTAGACCACCATTCAGACCCATTGTCTCGGCCTGTGGATCTATCTCGGAACCCATTGGTAAATTTGTCGATAAATTCTTACAACCTCTTGTTCAGAAAAGCGACACATACATCAAGGACACTACATCTTTCTTGAACATGTTAAACAGTGTGAAACTGGTACACAGTGAAATGTATTGGCTATGCACGATTGACGTCGTCGCATTGTATACTTCCATTCCACATAGAGAAGGCATTGAAGCACTCGAATGGAGCTTATTGCATAGCGAACTTGAAGAACATCAGAGAATTTTGATTTTGGAATTGATGCAGTACACATTACACCACAGTTATTTTGAATGGAATGGTGAATTTTTTAATCAATTAAACGGAACATCGATGGGCTTTGGGGGGGCCCCCTCATATGCTAATATTTTTATGCAAAAATTTGAAAGGGATCACATACTTGACAATCAAACATGGATTGAAGGTCTCACCATGTTCAAGAGATTCATCGATGATATTTTTTTGATCTGGTGCGGATCAAGAGAAAAACTGGAAGACAACATCAAAATGCTCAATTGTCAAAATGAAAGGATTAAATTCACACATACCATATCCAAAGACTCCATATCATTTCTCGATGTACTAATTACCATATCCAATCATGTGATCAGTACCAAAGTATTCCAGAAGCCGACTGACAGAAATTCAAGCTTGCTCTTTCAAAGTTTCCATCCTGAGCCATTGAAAAAAAACTTGCCTTTCTCGCAATATACACGACTCAAGAGAATCACATCTGACGGAGAACAAGCCAAAAAATCTATTTCGCAACAAACTGCAAAGTATAAACAGAGAGGGTATCCTGACGATATCCTCGTACAAGCGATGGCTAAAGTTGACAAAATCAAGAGGATTGACTTGCTGACACCTAAAATCAAACACACAACTCAAAAAACCGTATGCGTACTCAAATACTCATCAGACTCAGAGAAAATCAAAAGAATTATCAATAAGCATTGGCATCTTGTACAATCTGAACCTGATTTGAAAGACATATACAACGAACGCATTACTTTTGCATACCAAAGATCGAAAAACCTTAAAGAAGTGCTCAACACTCCTAGCAAACAGAAGAAAATATGGAAGGGAATGTCTAAATGTTTTAATTGCATTCATTGCAACAATGTCATCTGTGGAAAAACTATGATGCATCCAACTAAAGGTTTCCCCATTGATTTAGAGCATTCTGGCAATTGTGACACTGCTAATTGCGTATATCTGATTAAGTGCCCGTGTGGCAAGGTATACATTGGGCAAACTGAACGCAAACTGAAAGTCCGCATCACGGAACACAAAAGTAACATTAGACTCAATAATCTTAAATCAGCAATAGCATGCCATTGGAAAGAGATGAATCATCAAATATCACAGTTAAAATTTATGGTGGTCGAGGTTATCCATCAGTGTCCTGACATGGATCCAACTAAACAAAGACTGAAAGCGGAGTTCCACTGGATCAAAAAATTGAACTCTTCCCAACCCGTGGGCTTGAATGATCACATTGAGCATGCGTGGGTCCTATGACTCACTAACAGTGTGCATTGACTTGTTCCATGTCCTGTTCCCCTGAAAATGTCCCATGGTTCACAACATATAACTTATACAGTATATTCAATTGCATGTATATCATATGCAGCAGTTTGATGTTTCATTTACACATTTTTTCTTTTCCCATGTTTATTGACATGTTTTCAGCATAGCCGAAGCGATATTTATGATGTGTCAGGCATAATGTGTGCGTTGATTCCGTCATCTCCTACACGATCGCATCTTTATTTTGAAGCTAGAGTACCCTCCTCACGTGACCGTGGCACCGCAACACCATTGGTTGCGATCGCGGTCACGTGTTGTATTTCTAATCCTATTAGAACTGTTGTAGTTCGGATGTTGCAACTTGTTCAATCCACGGAAGCGCGAACGCTTGAGAAAGCTTGTAAGTTGCTTAAACCTTCGTTTCTTAGGTTTTTAATGCTTGTGCTTTTTAAGTTGGGGTGAGAAGCTAGCGGTTATGATTTCAGCACAGATTTAAGGTGGAGCATACTTCTGCTCAAGTTTGTTTACGTTATGCGTGATGAATCCTTTAACTGGTGCATTGGATCTTACTGTTGAGCACGACGTTTTCTATTTTCCTTTCTCCTTTACGCTTCGTGGTTGTTAGAGACGCTATGCCTTATTGTTTAGTATTTTCGGCCTTTTAGAAGGGTGACTAATTTGGTCCTGTGTGATTTCCTTTTTATAGACCCCTGACGAAGGGTCATGGCTATGGTTGACCCGAAATGCATTGGGTGTTTTCAAAACGTGGATTAATGTATTGATTGACAGCACGACATAAGAATTAATTATGTTGGCAAGAAAGGAAAATATTACTTTGAAATAACAAAATGGATTTAATTATGTCCTGAACTGAATAAACTTGGATGATCTTGAATGAGAAAATTTTGTTTTTGTCGTAATTGGAGAGCCCAGTCCAGAGGCTAGTGTCACTAACCTCAATATTTGCATGATTTCTAAAGGCACGGTCAGGCGACGTGCGACGACAAGGGCACCCACCATTAAACTTTAAAAAAATTGTTGAAAACGGTTTACAGAGTGCTCGGGATAACACTATTTGTTATAACTCTAGTTAGATCATTAAGAGCCTGCTATAAGAATGCAATTAAACTACGCTCAGACGAGATACTGAAAGAACGCTGGGATAACCTTGCTAGCGCTGCCTCACTTAAGGATGTAACCGGATTCTGGAAAGAAGTTAAAGCAATGAGGTCTACAGGCTCGAATATTACTCCGATAAGTTGTAATATAACTAGCGAATTATGGGAGGAGCATTTTGCCAGAATCTATACAGCTCCCACAAAGACCTCTAACAGTCACACCTGCCCCCCAGTTTTAAAGGTTGCTATAACTGTAATTGAAGTCGAGGATGCCATACACCAAAGTATGGGGAATAAAGCCCCAGGCTCGGATGGGCTACCAATCAACCTCATAAAACATGAACCAGACTTTTGGGCTCCCCTTTTATGTAATGTTTTTAATAACTTGACTAATACAGCTATCCCGAGCACTTGGTCGACTAGTATCATTGTGCCCATTTAAAAAAAGTTGACAGATCCAACCCCAGCTGTTACCGCCCAATTTCCTTGATAGACAATACTCTGAAGAGCTTGGGCAGGGTTGTCTTTAATAAGATTAGGAATTGGGCTGAAGACAACCAAATTTTAAATTGCTGTCAGCTGGGATTTAGAAGTAATGTCGGAACTGTTCGAACAGTGTTTGAATTTAAATCTTATTTTGGGCAAATACACAATTGCTCAAAAGGTCCCTCTTTATTTAGATTTTATGGACTTAACCTCAGCCTTTGATTTTGTTAATAGATCGCGTTTATGGGAGATTCTTTTAAATTACGGGTTGGACGAGACTTTGGTTTATTTTTTGGCGTATTTGCACAGGGATCTAAAGGCACAGGTGAGGATAAGTAATGATGGGGAGGTTTCTGGGGATATTGTTATTGGTAGAGGGGTTAGACAAGGTTCTGTTCTAGCCCCTCTACTTGTTATCCTTTATATAAATGAATTACATAACTCCCTGTCTAAATTGACCAGTGATGTACCCAAAATGAATGGTAAATTACTCCCCGTGCTTTTATACGCAGACAATGCGGTCCTTATGGGCCGCACTCCCAACGCACTTCGCACTTTAGTTACGGGGTTTGTGTCTTTTATGGCCGATCTGGACCTCTGCACTAATTTTAAAAAACCCTATATAATGACGTGTGGGCCGAAAAAACACTGCATTAATTCCATAACATCGGGCAGTGAATCCCTTACATGCACAAGCACTTTTCCTTATTTGGGCCTAGTTTTTTCAGAATCAGGCTCTAGGCAAGCACACGTGGCCCACGGCAGAAGCAATCTCTCCAAAGCGCTTAATTCTATTATTAGCCTTCGGCAGCCAAAACAAGCAGAGGTGGTGTCACCTTTAATCCAGATATATAAATCGCAATGTGTATCAACGGCCACTTACGGTGCTGAAGTCTGGGGGTATGCAAATTGTAATGGGATCCAAATTGAAGAGAATAGATTTTGTAGAAAAATTCTCGGGGCTCAAATTTCATCTCCAACTTATATATGCCACAAGGAATTGAACCTACATTATGTGGAGGACTTTATCAGGTCTCGTCCAGCCATATTCTGGCTAAAAATATGGCAGAACCCCGCTGCGATTTTAACAAGAGAGATAATTATAGATTGCTTTAAGTGCGATAAGGGTGGTAGTATACCCTGGCTTGCCGCAGTAAAAATAGTCTAGCCAGTGTGAAGTTGGAGCACATTTTTGTATGTCTACTAGCATTGGAAGGCATAAGCACAAAATCACTCAGGGGGGCGCTGTATGACCTGTATCATAAAGAAAGACAGAACATCGAGTACCATAAATCATCGATCGTTAGGTATATGCCCCTTCTGGAGATATTGAGCATTCAACATCATATGCCACAGAAATATCTCAGGAAAAATATAGGGAGATGGAAAAGGAGCTTACTTTTTCGCCTTAGGGATGGCAGCATAAAGTATTCACTCAGCTTCCCAATAGGATTTAACAGCAACATTGAGCAGTTGTGCTGCCCATGCGGTATTGGTAGCAAACAAACATTGCTACATTTTTTACTCTTTTGTAAATTATATGCTAGATATACAAAACAGTATTTAACTCCCTATTTTAAGACATGGGCTATTTTGGATTTTAAATTAGCTTATCTTGAAATTTTACAGCTAGGAAGTGATGATTTGATTCTCCGTGTAAGCACGTTTTTACAAGCTGCGGTACGTTCACGCGCCTCCATGAATGAATTTTAATGTGCCATAAACTCTGTAACACTGCCTAGTGAAACACACTTTTTACCTTTGCTCTTATGATGGTCATTAACATTGCCCGCAATCAAATATTTTGATGTTGCTAGTATTGGTAGAAGTGCAAATGGGGTTTTAGTTTAATTATATTCGTTCCTTGATCCCTATCACTGTTCGATTTATTGCACGCTATTGCACTTTATTTGTAATATATTGCCGATTTTGCACATTGGTCTAAACCTCATACTTTGCACTATGCTATTAATGCTGCTAGATTTTGCAGGTCCGTCCAACCCTTTTATTGTGCTTTTATTACTGTAACCTTGTATTTTTATTGGATGATATTGTATATTTATATATTTTAAAACTTGTACTGTATTTTCCATTGGTGGTGATGAAGTGTGCTTTTATGGATATTTTTATCCGAATAAAGACTATTTGACTTGACTTGAATTATCCCACTTTCAATTCTCTGAATTAGCTTGGTGGCAATTATCCCACTTTCAATTCTCTGAATTAGCTTGGTGGCACTTATCCCACTTTCAATTCTCTGAATTAGCTTGGTGGCATAGGGTGTGTGCCTCCTGTGCATGTTCCTCTGCATTTATGTGTGTTTCGCCTTCTAGCAGGGACAGAGGCGGACTATATGTTGATTGTGTGACACTCCAGCACGTTGACCTTGTGGTTTGGTATTTCTTTCATTGATGACTATGCATTTCTTCCATTGCAGGTTCAACTTCAGCAAGTGTTACCGCCCTGCAAGTGTGATTATTACATGAGGAAGAAAGATCTGCGGACGTTTGCATGAACATTTCCGGAAACCAAGCACACTGTGTTATTAGTTCTTCAAAAGATCATGAAGATCCACTTATATTTATTTCTAAATAAACTCAGATTTTTTTTATTAATGGATTACTCTTTGAAAAGGTGTTTTCCAGGGTCCCTATATCCTTTGTCAGTGAAACCGATGATGACTGGTATGACGCAAATCAGACAGACATACTAACTAAGTCTGTTTCAGTGTACAATGCAGAGGGAAGTGCTCAGGATATCAGAAAATCCATGCAAAACGTGTTTTGTTTAGAAGTAGCCAGAATATAGCACGTTATGGACAAGAAAGGGTTTGTTATGTAAACTATGGGCACAAAGAACTATGAAATCCAGTGAGAGGAGATGACTTTTGAATGATACCAATGTGGGTATATGTGGGAGACTATTATGCTAAATTATGTTTGTTTGTAATTTAGAAAATGTCTTCATGGGTGTGTAGCATGAAACCGTTTCATACGTTATTTGGTTTGTGGCAGTTACAATAGAGTTTTGGAATTCATTGTAATATACACCCAAATAAATGTTCAGCATTTTATGCAAGTATTTATTGTTCCTCCAAACACCAACTTTTAATTTGCCAATGCACTCGTCTTTTCTCCAAACAGTTGTAATTT
Organism: Lissotriton vulgaris; assembly: GCF_964263255.1. Taxonomy (NCBI): domain Eukaryota; kingdom Metazoa; phylum Chordata; class Amphibia; order Caudata; family Salamandridae; genus Lissotriton; species Lissotriton vulgaris. Next base: position 57,999 of record NW_028252568.1, on the reverse strand, counting down.
TATACAGTACTTAAGGTTACTACTGTCTCCAATGGACAGATACTCTTTGTAAAGCCATTTTGCACCAGCACATACTAGACATTTGTATATTTATTTATTAAGTGATCAATTGCAATCATTACAGTAAAAAACGGTCAACATGTAAAAGCTAAAAAACATAGTACTAAAAGCAACTGTTTATCTTATGTACATTTGAGCACAGCATCCCTGTGCCAGCATGATCGTCCCTCCCCGGGGGTTATAGTCAATGCCGTGGTCCCTTGCACGTTTAATGAAGTCCCCTTTTTAAGCCTCACTGGCTAAATAGCTGTACAGAATAAAGGACAACACCTCTTACAATCTAAGTATGAACACCACATGCAAGAGATTCCCATCAAATGTTAGCATTGCCCATTAGACGCTAGAGGTGCTAATCAAATGCCCCAGATGCCTAGTGGATGCCAGGAATGCTCAGTATATGCTGAGTGGACAACAAAAATAGGTTGCCCTCAATATGTCAATGCAGCACCATGTATAAGGAGTGGCTAATATATGGTTACCCCCCTCCCATTTGGAATGTCTATGATGCTTACCTTAAACTAGAGGGGCCACCACATGCATGAATGGCCAGAAGATGCCGCAGATGTCCCTAATGCATATCATGACCACTGGATTCCACCACTGGTCACCATTTAGCAGGAATGCTCACTTTATACTCATGTCATTAATGTGCCGCACATGCTAGGGCTGGTCACAAGATGTCAGGAATGTAAACATGATGTGCAGCATGTCCACCATATACCTGGGATGGTCACCAAATGCCAAATCTCAAGGATGTTAATGATGCCAACCTTATAGCAGCACTGGTTCCATATGTCATGGATCACTGAAATAATATCGACGGACACAATATCGACTTGCCAGAATATCGTGGACAAAATATCGACAGTCAAAATATCGAGTTTGTATCTACAAACAGGTAAGTACAAAAATATCGAGTACAAAATATCGTTAACAATAATATAGATGTAAAAAATATCGACTTTATTAAAAACAGTGTTAAATTAAATTAATATTAAATTTAAATTACTAAAATATACTTAAAACTACTTAAATTAAATTATAATAATTAAATAATAAATGAAAATAATAAAAATAATTTTTTACAATCTTATTAGTTGACCCTGAACCCTAAAAATACCCCTTTACCCAAAAACCCAAAACTGACCCTGAACCCTAAAAATGCCCCTTTACCCAAAAACTGAAAACTGACCCTGAACCCTAAAAATACCCCTTTACCCAAAAACCCAAAACTGACCCTGAACCCTAAAAATGCCCCTTTACCCAAAAACCCCAAACTGACCCTCAACCCTAAAAATACCCCTTTACCCAAAAACCCAAAACTGACCCTGAACCCTAAAAATGCCCCTTTACCCAAAAACTGAAAACTGACCCTGAACCCTAAAAATACCCCTTTACCCAAGAACTGAAAACTGACCCTGAACCCTAAAAATACCCCTTTACCCATGAACTGAAAACTGACCCTGAACCCTAAAAATACCCCTTTACCCATGAACTGAAAACTGACCCTGAACCCTAAAAATACCCCTTTACCCATGAACTGAAAACTGACCCTGAACCCTAAAAATGCCCCTTTACCCAAAAACTGAAAACTGACCCTGAACCCCAAAAACACCCCTTTACCCTAAAACTGAAAACTGACCCTGAACCCTAAAAATGCTCCTTTACCCAAAATGTATCAATATTATTTAATTACCAATTAATTATTAATTAACAATAACAATAAAGTAAATATATTAGAACATTAGCTGTAATTATTTTAATAAATAATATTATTTTTTCCAAATTAATTACTTAAAAATAACACAAAATTAAATATATTAAAAATTTACTCTAATTAATGTAATTAACTAATTACAAATAATTAATTAACAATTAATTACTAATACAAAATATGTTCAAAATTATATTAATTAATTAACTAATTAATATTAATTAATTATCAATTAATTATTAATTATAAATATTAACAAACATATATTAATTAATTAATTATTATTAAATTACTTCCCACCCTATTCCCCTATAAACCCACAACCCGCTACAGAATTACATTACGCAATTATTATAAAAACAAAATTCATTTAATAAAATATTTTATAACATTAATACACACTATTCACACATATTATTACATAAAAATACACTAAAAATATTATATATTATTAAAAATTCGATATTTTTGCTATCTATATTTTATACAGTCGATATTACTTCACTTACCTGAAAAACGATATTTTTGTAGTCGATATTATGTCCAGTCGATATTTTGTCCAGTCTATATTTAAAACTCGATTTTATGTCCAGTCGATATTTTGGAGTCGATATTTTGTCTGTACACCATATGTCATATATGGCTACCAAATGAAATGGGGCACCAAATGACAGGGATATCTGCTCCATGTCAGAGGGTGTCACTAGATTCCAGAAATGACAACTAAATGGCAGTAGTGACTACCAGATGCCAGAAATGCCGTTCACATGCTAGGGGTGGCTTTGAATGGTAGAAATGCCCGCCAGCAGCCAGAAAATGCTTTTCTTTTGATAGGGAGGCAATCAGATTTCCAGGTCTCATTCCAGATAGTTATAAAGCCAGTTAACCCTCCAGTTACAAGTACATCAGAAATGCTACTCTTATTCTAGGCATGCCCATAATAAAAATGTCAGAGATATGTGCCTTGGACGACCACAATATGATGGGTAGATAGCTTGTACCAGAAGTTGTTACCAAACAGAACAGCAACTTGTTTAGCCAAAGTAATACCTTTAGGACTGATTACGATAAGTTTGGGTTCTATTTTTCTTTCTTAGCTTGGGTGTGGAAGGTCTTTTTTTTACCAGCTAAAAGTGGTTGAGGGGAGTAAAACAATTCAAGAATATACTTTCAAATTTGGTCATGCTTTAAAGAACCACAGACTCCGAATTCCAGTTTTGTGGATTTATTATAATGCCAAAAATATTTGGATGTATACACATCGCAATATCAAAGTATATAGGTACAGAAAAATCAATACAGAGCCGAGTCTACGAATATATTTCATTTGGCATAAGAGGCATAAGGTGATAAATTACAGAATGGGCACACAACAAAGAATAGAAGCTGAATTGAGTTCTTGTTTCATTTAAAGAATCCAAAATATTTCCCTACACTATTCTGAAAAGGGACCTACCCATCTGCCTATATGATATCCCAAAGGTGTCAGCACGTGTTGACTTCCTAAGAAGTACTCAGGTCAAATGGGTCAGGTAGCTTAAGGCTATGGAGCTCGTTCTAGGATGCTCCCTTTCTGAAAATTAGCAGAAACTTTTTTGCTGTCCCAGCGCATCATATGAAAAGACAATGTTCAGCCCCCTTTCTGATGTCATATGGTGTGATCATCTATTTACTAAGTATGGGTGAATTTTGTGGATTTGCAATCTGCAAATTTGTGTGAAATCGCAAAAGAATCCGCGAGTTTGAGCAAAAATCCGCGAACTCGCGGATTTGCACAATGTGACCACGTGTGTTTGTAACTAACTTTGCCACCGCGCCGAAAGGCGCCGAGGTCCCTCGAGTGAGCTGTCCGTCATAGTGAGGAAAGGGCGGGAAGACGTTGCATACTCTAGTGTGTGTGGGGCAGGGCCAAATGGGTGGGGCTTCCATGCGAGTTCACATGCCTCTTGTAAGGGTCAGAGACCGATCAGAGCAGCAGTTGAGAAGGAAGCAGCCTCCTGGTCACAGGAAGTACACGGGGATTGCGCTCGAGAAACTTGTGGATGCAAAGACCTTCATCAAGGATTACTATAATTGTAGGCGTTAGATATAGGGAGGAAGCACACCTGCTAGCCTAGACCGTGCTCACTGGTTGTTTGGGCTGATTATAATGCGTGACTGAATTTGAGCTTCAACTCGGCACCTGCTTTATTTATATCTGTAAGTGCTTCCTGTTGAGGTTTAATTTTTGTGACAGGAGCCTCGTGCCAGAATGAATCCTGCCTGCATATTTATCCACAAAGATGCCACTGTGTTGTGCCATACCTCTACTCAACTGGAGTACTTCCTCTACTGGCTAATCAGCAAGTGCTACCTCGTTGGGTAAATGTATAGTGCTTTTGCTACACTACAGCTGTGTAAAGGACCAGAAGAGTTGTCTCCAGTGACCACGTGTGTCTGTAATTTTGCCACTGCGCCGAAAGGTGCCTAGGTCCATCGAGTGAGATGTCCACCATAGTGAGGAAAGGGCGGGAAGACGTTGCATACCCTAATGTGTGTGGGACAGGGCCAAACGGGTGGGGCTTCCATGCGAGTTCACATGCCTCTTGTAAGGGTCAGAGACCGATCAGAGCAGCAGATGAGAAGGAAGCACCCTCCTGGTCACAGGAAGTACACGGGGATTGCGCTCGAGAAACTTGTGGATGCAAAGACCTCATCAAGGATTACATCTAATTGTAGGCGGTAGATATAGGGAGGAAGCACACCTGCCTAGCCTAGACCGTGCTCACTAGTTGTTTGGGCTGATTAAAAAGTTACTCTTTAACTCGGGCATTTGTAAAAAAAAAAAAAAAAAAAAACATCCGCCCACGAGCGGATTTGTGTATTTTTCGACAATTTTGCGGGATTTGCTAAATTGCCGAAAATCCACAAATTCCTGGAGCGGAACGGATTTTGTGCCCATACTTACTATTTACAACAATTTCAGCTTGGCAAAATTTCTCAGGAGCGTTTAATTAATGGTGCTTCTTCTCTTACAGTGGCCTTTGCGGTGAAGATAGGCCAGGCACGGAAGGAGTCCTCCCTTCTCTCCTTTCAGACTTACTTCAAAGACATTCTGGGTATCTCCTTAAATTTAAGAATAACACGGTCGAATTCCAGTCCCTGCAGTGGGATGAGATCATAAAATATTGACTTCTCCAATGGTTACCCTCACATAAACCCTGTGATTCAAACAGTCCTCTAGAAGCTTCTCGCTTCTGTTCCAGTTCCTCTCTCTGTATCATTGACTCCCTCACTGGTGGAACCAATATTCTAATGTCTGACCTAGAATTTGCCAAAGCGCCTGTCCGTCTTCGTTCCATCCCACTCTCCATTCTAGATGGATCAGCAGTAGCTGGCAGTGGAGTACTAGATTCCACTGGCATCTGAACCATACCTGTTCTACTCATTGTAAGAGTCCCTCCAGATATAGTCTCTTCCCCTCTTGTCTGCTGTTGACTTTCACCTACCCTTTCTGTAGGGTTATAGATCGAAACCACAGGTCCAATAGTAACTGGTACTGTAAGAGAATCTGGTAGCTGCATAGTACATGCACTTCTGTCTTGCTCATGGTCTGCATATCCTGGTCCTCCAGAGCCTCCTGGAATTCTTATTCCTACTGCCATTCTCCCCTTTACTCCTGTTGTCTGCTCTTCAGAACTTCCTAGCACTTCCCCAACATGCTGTGTTTTTTCCATATCTGACCTGGACTCATATGGCCGAGGACGCACTGCTAGCAATCTTTCTAGAAAGCTATCATCTGTATCACTATCCTCCTCTGTCTTACTCTTTCCTCCAGTCCCTCCTTCTAGGAACCTGAAAGGATACAATCATTCTCACTTTATGGTGTCTACTCTCCACCTCTTCAACTGTGCATCCTGATTTGCCTTCATTTTCTTCATTCTTCCCTGTGACTCTTCTCTTCTTTTTGCCATTCTTCCCTGTGACGCTTATCTTCTTTTTGCCATTGCTGCTCTCATCCAAGGTGTCACCATGTGTTGACTTCTTAAGAAGTACTCATGTCAAATGGGTCAGTTAGCTTAAGGCTATGGAGCTCGTTCTAGGATGCTCCTTCTCTTCCGAAAATTAGCAGACGTCTCTTTTTCTGTCCCTGCGCATCATTCAAAAAGACCATTTTCAGCCCCCTTTCTGATGCCATATGGGTGTGATCATCTATTTGCAACAATTTCAGCTATGCAACATTTCTCAGGAGCATTTAATTATTTGTTCCTCTTCTCTTCCAGTGGCCTTGAGGTGCAGATAGGCCAGACACAGAAGGAGTCCTCCCTTCTTGCCTTTCAGACTTTCATCAAAGACATTCTAGGTATCTCCTTAAATCTAAGAATAACAAGGTCGAATTCCAGTCCCTGCAGTAGGATGAGAACATAAAATTTTTGAGCACAGCAAGGATTTATTTAATTATCTATTGAACAACCGAGAGGTGCAAAACTAAAAACAACTTTCTATTTGGGCCTATAATTCAGACAATTTAAACTACACACTTACATTGCACAAATATAATTTCATCCCGCATATTACACATACAAGTAGCATAAATGTTTCTAATTCATGAACAATCCTACTTAAATGTGCACATTATATTTCAGTGCTCCTTTAATGTAAATAAATGCATTGTGATAAACCAAAAACACTGCAAGTGACTAGAAATACATGTAAATACGTTCAAATCAAGAGTATAACGCACCCATACAATTTAGAGTGCTGTAAGCGCTCTATCAGGACCATAAGAGGCTTGACAGTGTTAGTGCATAATCAGTGTATTTATGAATACCTGTCTGTGATTGTTACTGCATCACTACAGCACAGCTGTCTAGAGGAGATCTGTTGTCTTAGCAAATTGCAGCAAACAAAGCCACATGCTTAGTGACATAAGGGACAGTATCCTAATGTTGATCCCATGCCAGTGTCCATCCCAGATACTGTTTCCATACTAACACATTCCAGCCTCCTCCTCTGAAACCACTTGTACCTGAAGGGTGAGGGGAGTAGAAGCTTTAGATCCATTTACTGTTGCAGAACATTCCCTACTAAATTGAAAACCTATCCTTATCCTCATGCTGCCTGTGACCAACATCTCCTGATAAAATGGCTCCCAAAAAAGAGTTATTCTATATTTACTTGAACCAGTATAGACTGGTATCAAGCAGGCCAGTGGGCAGAAGAACCAAAAAATTGTGACACTGGAGTGGGACTGATGCTCACCAGGATGTGAGGAGCACCCAGACTTTTAAACACTGAAGTGGGACTGATGCTCGCCAGGATGTGAGGAGCACCTAGACTTTTAAAAATTTCAGCTTTCCTTAGCTATCTATGCCTAGTCATCGGAGGAGGATCAGTACTCGTAATCCTGAACCAGTTCTTTGTGAGGATGCACGTCAGAATGCTAAGTATTTGATGTGCTGGGTTACAAAATCCTAGGAGGAAATAGTTGGTGTAGCAGCCAATACAGCTTGTACGCTGAGGATTCCTAAGATTGTTTGTGACTCTTGCATGTGCACTCCACCTAGCCCAATTTGTTTCGCTGTATATCACTGCACACCGGCCACAGGATCCACATGCCAGAAGCTGACCTTGCCCTAGGTCTTTATCAGGACAGATGACTGAGGTCTATTCTGACCCAGTAAGTTCCTGCCAAGGGGCAGTTATGAGATGATGAGCCAAGCCCAACAGCTTTATACCTTGGTTTGCACTGAGGTATTTAGTTTACTGGGCTGTGGCTCCTGGCAGGAGGTAATGTCCTCGCTGACTACACTACACCCCGTAACAAGCTGGGAAAGAGGTGAGGCACAACCTCCTCCAGGTGCAGTGGGAAAATAAAAGAAGAGTTTGAAAGATTTTAATACAAGGTGTATATAGACGAAGCCCCAGGAATATAAACGTGTTGCAGAGCAAACGAATACAAGGATTAAGCTCACTGCTTTTATGAGATTTCGTGGTCTAATGGCTAAGAATATGCCTATAAAGCCAATTGAATTAAGGTCTCGGTGATATGAAATAAGGACCCATAAAGTATATTGGGATGAAGGGCTCCTCTATTCAGAGAGGAGAGACCCCAAACCTGGTGCTTCCAGGAGGTTGGTCATACCTTTGGCATTCAGGGGCTTCCTTTTGACACTAGCCCATGAAATTCCCTTAGCAGGACATCTTGGCCAGAACAAGACTTGGAACAGGCTTGTCCCTCACTTTCACTGGTCCCACATGTCAGAAGACACAAAGGAGTTTTGTCGCTCCTGTGTAACCTGCCAAGCCAGTGACAAAGCAGGTGGCACCACAAAGGTCCCCTTATACCACTACCTGTGGTGGGGGTTCCCTTTGAAAGAGTAGGGATTGACATTGTTGGACCAATGGATCCTCAGACAGCATCTCGGCACAGGTTTATTCTGGTGGTAGTGGATCATGCCACCAGGTACCCAGAAGCTATATCACTTAGGACCACTACAGCACCTGTTGTGGCAAGAGACCGCTTGGGAGTTTTAACAAGAGTGGGTTTCACTAAGGAGGTTGTATCAGACAGAGGTGCAACCTTTATGTCTAGTTACTTGACTGCAATGTGGAAGGAGTGTGGAGTGAACTACAAGTTTACCACACCCTATCACCCACAATGCAATGGTCTAGTTGAAAGGTTCAACAAGACCTTAAAGGGTATGATTAAGGGTCTCCCAGAAAAGCTCAGGCGGAGATGGGATGTCCTGCTACCCTGCCTTTTATTTGCATACAGGGAGGTTCCTCGGAAAGGGGTTGGCTACAGCCCTTTTGAACTTCTGTTTGGGCATCCTCTAAGAGGACCCCTTTGTCTGGTGAAGGAAGGATGGGAGTTACATCTCAAACTTCCCAAACAAGGCATTGTGTACTGTGTACTTAGTCTCCGCTCCAGGATGGCTGAGTACATGAAAAAGGCATCCAAAAACCTTGAGGCTAGCCAGGAATTGCAAAAAGCCTGGCATGACCAAAAGGCTGTACTGACTGTTTACCAGCCAGGACAGCAAGTGTGGGTGTTGGAGCCTGTGGCCCCAGCAGCTCCCCAAGACAAGTGGAGTGGACCCCACACTATTGTTGAACAGAAGGGAGAGGTTACCTATTTGGTAGATCTTGGAACTCCCAGGAGCCCCCTTAGGGTGCTTCATGTCAACAGACTGAAGACATATGTTGACATGGCAGACAAGGGCTTGCTCATGGCTACTGATGAAGGACAGGAGGAAGAGAGTGACCCTCTCCCAGATCACCTGGACCTCCTCCAGCACGGTCGCTCCACCATTGCTCCCTGATCCCAGCTCCTGCTGACGATTTGGCCGAGACTACAGAGCTGTAACTGCATTAATTTAATTAATTCCGCCTTGCATTGTGCTTATTTATTTTCATTCCGCCTCGCGCTGCCTTTAATTCATTAATTCCGCCTCGCATTGTGTCTGTTTATTTGCACTCCGCCTCGCGCTGCATTGATTTCATTAATTCCGCATTGTATCTGTTTGTTTTCACTCCGCCTCGCGCTGCCTTTAATTCATTAATTCCGCCACGCATTGTGTCTGTTTATTTGCACTCCGCCTCGCGCTGCATTGATTTCATTAATTCCACATTGTATCTGTTTGTTTTCACTCCGCCTCGCGCTGCCTTTAATTCATTAATTCCGCCTCGCATTGTGTCTGTTTATTTGCACTCCGCCTCGCGCTGCATTGATTTCATTAATTCCGCATTGTATCTGTTTGTTTTCACTCCGCCTCGCGCTGCCTTTAATTCATTAATTCCGCCTCGCATTGTGTCTGTTTATTTGCACTCCGCCTCGCGCTGCATTGATTTCATTAATTCCGCATTGTATCTGTTTGTTTTCACTCCGCCTCGCGCTGCCTTTAATTCATTAATTCCGCCTCGCATTGTGTCTGTTTATTTGCACTCCGCCTCGCGCTGCATTGATTTCATTAATTCCGCATTGTATCTGTTTGTTTTCACTCCGCCTCGCGCTGCCTTTAATTCATTAATTCCGCCTCGCATTGTGTTTGTTTGCTGATTTCAGCCTCGCGCTGTGTTGGTTTATTAAGTTTATCCTTTAGCCCCCGGTGCCCTGTGACCCTCCATCTTGTTGTGTGTCCCCTGGCCCGCCCCTCCTCCCTGCTACCGCCTCCCAGCTGCTGCCCCTCCCACGCTCCGCCCCCTCCACCATCCATTTATGGCCAATGTCCCCACGCGCAGCGTCCACGCGCTACGGACACGCCGAAGGTGCGCCAAAGGTAAGCCCGTCTACGCCCGTCCACGCCTGGACCGCGCCCAGCGCCAGACCCCCTGCCCCTCGCGCTCCCCAGCCCTCCCGCGTTACCTACGATGCCGCCACCCTCCTAGCCCTTAACCCTGGTCGCGCCCCCAACTGCGTCCATGCCGCTCCTGGACGCACCCATGGACCGTTCTCCTGCCTCTCCTGCAAATTTAGCGGCACCGACAACATCCCCGCTACGACCACACCACAGATTTCAGACCCCAACCACCTACAATGCATCCTTCTCAACACCCGTTCGGTCCACAGGCACGCCATTGACCTCTGGAACCTCCTAGACACCATCTCTCCTGACGTCGCCTTCCTAACGGAAACATGGATGAACGCTTCCTCCGCCCCCGACATCGCCATCGCTATCCCTGATGACTATAAGATCACACGCAAGGACCGCACCGACCATACAGGAGGAGGAATCGCTATCATCCATAAGAAATCCATCCGCATCTCTACCAGCTCTGACACCAACCTTGCCAACTCCGAACACCTTCACTTCCAGATCCACATCGACCCCAAGACCACACTCAGAGGCACCCTCCTCTACAGACCACCAGGACCCCGCGCAAAATTCAGTGAAGACATCACGACTTCATCACCCCACACGCTCTCCCCTCCAAAGACTACATCCTTCTGGGAGACCTCAACTTCCACCTTGAAAAGATCAACGACCGCAACACCGCCACCCTCTTGGACAACCTCGCCAACCTCGGACTTAAACAACTGGTCACCTCCCCCACCCACATCGCAGGTCACACACTCGACCCCATCTTCACCTCCAGCAACCATGTCTCCTTCAGCCACACTACGAATCTCATCTGGACCGACCACAGCTGCGTTCACTTCACCTACAACAAGCCGAAACCCATCATCCACCTCCAACCAACTCTACAAAGAAACTGGAACAAAATCTCCACGGATCAGATCTCCACATCGCTCCTTCGAACCTCCCCAGCCCTCTCTTCCAACGCCAACGAAGCCGCCTCCAACCTCACCCTTTGGTTATCCAACACCGCCGACACCTTAGCACCACTGAAAAAACGTCAACACAAACTTGGCAACAAGAAGGCCTCATGGTTCAACGATGATCTCAAGAAGTCCAAGAAACTGTGCCGCTCCCTTGAAAAGGCCTGGAAAAAAGACCCATCCACCAGCACCAAGGACACCTTCAAAAGCGCCACCCGCACCCACCACCAACTGATCCGAAAAGCCAAGAAAACAGCATTCAAGGATCGACTTGACAACAACGCCCACAACAGCAAGGAACTATTCAAAATCGTCAAGGAATTTTCCAACCCCGCGGCCAACTCCAACGACATCACCCCATCTCAAACCCTCTGCGACTCCCTAGCCTCTTTTTTCCACAACAAGATTGCTGACATCCACAACAGCTTTGACAACCAACCCGGAAGCCAACCCACCCTACCATCAGCTGACCATCTTCCCCCCGTTAACACGCTTAACGCCTGGAACCCAATCTCCACTGAGGACACCATCCGCCTGATGAATTCCATCCACTCCGGATCCCCCACAGACCCATGCCCTCACCACATCTTCAACAAAGCAGACTCCGTCATAGCCCCGCACCTCCGAGACGTCATCAACTGCTCCTTCAACTCCGCTACCTTCCCAGAAGACTGGAAACACGCTGAACTCACCGCCCTTCTGAAAAAACCAACAGCAGACCCCACCGAACTCAAAAACTACCGCCCCATCTCGCTTCTTCCATTCCCGGCCAAAGTCATCGAGAAAGCTGTCAACAACCAACTCGCCGCCTTCCTCGAAGCCAACAAATCACTCGACCCCTCACAATCTGGCTTCCGAGCCAAACACAGCACTGAGACCGCCCTCATCGCAGCAACAGACGACATTCGAACTCTACTGGACAATGGAGACACAGTCGCCCTCATCCTCCTCGACCTCTCTGCAGCCTTCGACACTGTCTGCCACAGCACCCTTTTACAACGCCTCAGAAACATCGGTATCCAAGGAAAAGCACTGGAATGGATCACCTCGTTCCTCACCGGAAGAACCCAGAGAGTCCGCCTCCCACCATTCAAGTCCGAGGCCTCTGAAATCATTTGTGGCGTACCTCAAGGATCCTCACTCAGTCCCACCCTCTTCAACGTATACATGAGCCCCCTAGCGACCATCGCCCGCCAACACAACCTGAACATCATCTCCTACGCGGACGACACTCAACTGATCCTCTCTCTCACCAAGGACCCCAGCACCGCCAAAACTAACCTACACGAAGGAATGAAAGAAGTCGCCGAATGGATGAAACAAAGCCGTCTGAAACTGAATTCAGACAAAACAGAAGTCCTCATCTTAGGTACATCCCCCTCTGCATGGGACGACTCCTGGTGGCCGGAAGCCCTCGGAAAAGCACCCATCCCGACAGACCACGCACGGAACCTTGGCGTCATCCTGGACTCCTCACTCTCCATGAACAGACAAGTCAACGCCGTATCCTCCTCCTGCTTTAACATTCTTCGCATGCTCAGAAAAACATTTCGCTGGATCCCCTCTGAAACAAGAAAAACAGTCACCCACGCTCTAGTCACGAGCCGACTGGACTACGGAAACACCCTATACGCAGGCACCACCGCTAAACTCCAGAAGAAACTACAACGAATCCAAAACGCCTCAGCCAGGCTCATACTAGACATCCCACGCAACGAACACATTTCTGGTCACCTTAAAGACCTCCACTGGCTACCCGTCAATAAGAGGATCACTTTCCGACTGCTTACCCACGCACACAAATCACTCTACGACATCGGACCAGATTGCCTCAATTCGCGACTGTCATTCTACACCCCCTCCCGCCAACTTCGCTCCTCCAGTCAAGCCTTCGCCACTGTACCTCGCATCAACAAGACCACCATGGGAGGCAGATCCTTTTCATACCTGGCTGCCAAAACATGGAACTCACTCCCCGCTTACCTTCGCCTCACCCAGAATCACCTAGCGTTCAGAAAGCAGCTTAAAACGTGGATATTTGACAAATAATCCCCCTCCCCTTCCTAAGCGCCTTGAAACCCTCTGGGTATGTAGTGCGCTATACAAATTTTATGACTTGACTTGACTTGACTTGACTCTCACAAAACCCTGATGATGGATCAGTAGATGGTGTAGCCTTGGCAGGCAGCCTCACTGATCAGCAGCAAACTGACTGCAGACAAGTTCTGCAGCAGTTCAGACATAGGTTTCCCTGACTCAAAGTCAGACTACCTGTTGCACTCATGAAGTGGACACTGGGGCCAGTCTGCCTGTTAAAAATATGATTTACAAGCAACCTGATCATGTCAGGGACTGTATCCGGACAGCAGTCCAGAAAATGTTGGAATTGGCAGTGATTGAACCTTCAGATAACCCTTAGGCTAGTCCAGTAGTCTTAGTACCCAAACCTCACACCCAGGGTGGTAAGAGAGAGATGAGGTTTTGTGTAGACTACAGAGGTCTCAATGCTGTCACTAAGACAGCACGCTTATTCAAAAATTTGAGACTGGGACATTGAAAACTCAAAAAAATGCGCAATAATGCACCATTATTATTTATCATGTTTAAACTTGCACGTTGAGCACATATTCATTTGTTTATGAATGGTTAAATGTCAAAGTGATATAAGTACATTAACCAGAATGCACCAGTTTAAATACAGGAAGTCACTCTGCACTAAAGATAAAAGAAAGCTTAACCCCAAGCTCAACATCCCGTGAACAAGCCTCAGGTTGAGGTGAAATGCGTTGGGCACTGGCCACAAGCTTGAAAATAAAGTCGCTGTCATTTTTCAAAGGATACTCAAGTGAGTGTGTTTTCATTTGCCAATTTAAATATTAGATCTTGCTGATGAATTATGGAAATGACCCTGTCGAGAAAACGCACCACGCCAAACTGAGAGCGCCGGCGTCAAAGTGGGTCACAATTGTTTGGATATATATATATATTCACTGAAAAAACCATAGGTTATAGACCATATATAGTTAGGAATTAGCATTTACAAAACCTTGAAAATTCACTGAAAAAACCATAGGTTATAGACCATATATAGTTAGGGATTAGCATTTACAAAACCTTAATTTACTCGCACAAAACCATTGAAATTCGCATATATAGTTAGTTGCACTAACTATATATCGCGCACCCGCAATCCACTGCTGATGATGTCACATATTACATCATTCATGACATGGTCAGTGACATCACTGATGACATCACTGAAGACATCTCAAATGACATCACTGATGACATCACTGATGACATTACTGATGACATCTCAAATGACATCACTGATGACATCTCATTTGACATTACTGATCACATCACTGATGATATCATTCATGTGATAATATGATGAACCTCTTCCGACTCTAATATAACCTTAGATACAATCAGTGTAAACAGACACTCACAGACTGTCACTCATCCATGGAGTTACTCACACACCTAGTCAGTCATGGAAAGAATCAATCACACCTCCATTTTGTCAACTATACAGTTATACACACCTTACTTATTCAAACATATACTAACACATATTTACTCTATTATACAATCCCTGATACATGTTCACAATGATCCATACAGCCACTCACACATTCACTGGCTCTTATGCACAGTTATTTATATATGTCAACTCTCACATGTACTGTGTTTTACATATGTACTTACTTTGACATGTAGCACTGAGATATCCATTCACTCACCAATACACTCATGCACACAGTCAACCGCCCATACAGCTGTTTCCACATGCACTTTTGAACCCATACATCTAGTGAATCAACTGCTCACACATCTATGCAAAGAGTCATATACCTCCCAGCCACTCACACACACACTCAGTCTCCCATACAAATACTTGGGCAACCACTCAATAACCCATATAGTTACTCATATAGCTACTGATCAACACATGCAGCAGTTTACAGAACAACAGACATAATGATGCACAAATTAAGACAGTTTAGTCACTAACCCATGCACTCAGTGAGACACATTAAATCACTCACTCATACAGTGAGTCATTCACCTACTAAATCCTTCATCCAGACACTTATACATTTACTGATTCTTCAATATGTAAGACATATTTTAACTTTACAGAAGCATACAGTCACTGGGTGTTGTCATCAGTGATTTCATCAGTGATGTCACTGACCATGTCATGAATGATGTAATATGTGACATCATCAGCAGTGGATTGCAGGTGCGCGATATATAGTTAGTGCAACTAACTATATATGCGAATTTCAATGGTTTTGTGCGAGTAAATTAAGGTTTTGTAAATGCTAATCCCTAACTATATATGGTCTATAACCTATGGTTTTTTCAGTGAATTTTCAAGGTTTTGTAAATGCTAATTCCTAACTATATATGGTCTATAACTTATGCTTTTTTCAGTGAATTTCAATGGTTTTTTAATAGCAAATATCAAAAGCTGTAAAATGTCAAGTATGTGGTAGGTAAAAACATTTTCGTATTTATGCACGCTGATGTGCTTTGAACGCTGCTCCCCCCCCTCCTCTTTTCTTTTAGGAATATTCTCTCTTTGCAGATAGTGAAGGGTAGGTAACACAGGCCTTTGCCCCCGTTGTAATCCGTCGTGCCTGCTTCCCTCTCCATTTGATTGATTGTTATCCTAGCATTTATTGTTTTGGAATTGGTTCTCTTTGGTTCATTCTCTATTTACAAATAAGCACAGAGTCGCAAT
This sequence comes from Lissotriton vulgaris, assembly GCF_964263255.1. Taxonomy (NCBI): domain Eukaryota; kingdom Metazoa; phylum Chordata; class Amphibia; order Caudata; family Salamandridae; genus Lissotriton; species Lissotriton vulgaris. The sequence continues at coordinate 42,210 of NW_028252568.1, read as the reverse complement.
ACTCTATTTAGTCTTTGCAGATAGTGAAAAATCATTAAAAAAACAAAAGGAATCAAGCAAAATCAGTAGGCCACTAATGGGGTCTCTTTTTGACATCGCTAAAATAGAAACATTAGGAACAACCCCTCATGAGAAATACGAAACTAGTGAGAGGAACTGAGCTCCACACCATGATGGCTGCAAGACAGCTCGGCTCTGCCGCCCACCCCGCCCAAAATAGCGACAAACCCTATGCAAATATTATAAATATATACAACACACCAGCAAAGTAACAGGGTAAAACGTTTTATTAAATAACTATTTACATGGCAGCCTGCTGCAACATCCATCACTGTTCCTGTCGAGGTAGCATAGCTGGCGGCCTAGGGGTGGAGGACCGTTGTGCAAATTGCCCGGGGACGACACCATGTGCCAAGGCTCGTCCCCAGTACATCCAGAGGTGATGTCCGACAAGTTGTGTGGGGGGATGCCTTGCTGATGCCGCCACCCCCACCACCACCTTCTTGTTGCCTGATCCGGCTAGCTCAATCGATCGAGCATGAGACTCATGCACTCTGATCTCCTTGGCCTCAGTCAAGCATCAATAGTAAGATTTTCATACGTGAGTGTAGGTTCATGGTTTTCCATCCACAGACTAAAAGCCTGGAGTGGGAGTGAAAGAACCATAACTAGGTAAGAAGGAAGGCAGAGGCTGTGGGAAGGACTCTGGATATGGTATGTTGCTTGGTCCCTGAGATGCTTCGATGTCACTGCCTTGCACAAATGGCATAAGTCCTGGATGTTGGGTGCCATAGTTGAGGGTTCCGAGCAGCGCTTGTAACACTGTCTGAAGCTTATTTGCACCTGCTGCAGCTTCACTATTCTCAAAGTAAGTGGGGGCTGTTTGTGGACCTGACTGCATTGGAAAACAATGTGATGCGGTGTCTCCCTGAACAGCTTGACAGAGACCCCGAGATAGTTGCGCCTGCTCCACACCTTGTCCCACAATCCGTTTGACCTGAAGACACGTCCTGCGGTGCCCTGGTCCTACCATCACATATACCTGCGCCAGGAAACGGCGTGGGGTGCAGTAGAAGGGAGAGGCGGCGCGAACGAGCCTCCCCCACCTCCCCAGGTGGAGGTTTCACAACTACACCCCAGCGCTTCACTCGACCAGCTGACTTGCGCCCGCTCTTGCGACACAGTGCCTCGCTCGGCCAGCTGAATTGCGCCTGCTCTTGCTATTACAACGTCTCACCCGCCATCCAACGGAATTGCACCCAATCTTGCGGTACAGCGACAGGCGGCTGCTACGGAGCTCACGAAATGGCGGTCGGCTCCACAGACTTGGACCTGGCCTGCAAAGATGGCTCTGGGCAACCGTGGAACTCGGACGCTTGACTGCTAGGGCATGGGCCCCATTCCCAAAAGAGTCCCCTCAGCCTTGAAGATTCTACAACAGTCACCGGGACCCCCGACTCCCGTAGACTACCGGTGGGGAGCGACTGCCATGATTGCTCGCGGAATGGCCACAACGTAGCCACGAGATGGTGGTGCTCTCATGCTAACGCCAGCTTCAGTCTGAAACATCCAGAAACACTGTAGACTACCAATTCGATCCGTTCTGGTGGAGCCCCAACGTGACCCGGTAGAGAAGAACTTGCCCTCCCCTCTTTGATTGATAGTTCTTGTTGCCTGTCCCTTCTCTTGTCATTTAACAGAACTTTTTGGACTGCTGAAAGGGGTTGTGTTCCGACCGCTGGTTGGTGGAGACATTTTGACTATATTCTGGACCTGCGTTGTCGCGTAATGCGTCATATGACGCGCCGCGTTAGCGCACCCGGAAGTGCTCCGGTGCGCGAGGCGCAGCTTCCCGGAAACGATCCAGAGCGTGGCGCGCAGCGCGTAACGTAAGCATAACAGGTCATGTGACTTGTTAATAAAACTTTTCATTGGTTCATTTTACTTTTGTTTTTCTAATGATGGAAGGCTTGGTCATATGACCTAAAAATAACACTTTTCATTGCTTTCGAACATTTTTTTTCCCAAATGATGAAAGCCCCACCTTTTTTATTCTCACTCTGACTTGTAAAGCAAAGGACCCAGATGCATTTACAGTTTATCACTAACAATGTTCCAGGCTAATGTATTTTCCCGGGAAATTTACAACTGTCCTGCAAGTAAAATATTCCTATTTCGAGAAAAAGGGCGTTTCTTCGTCCCATGAGGGAGCCGTTGAGCAAAAGAGGCTCGGCCTGCTGTCTTAGTCGCTGATGGGCATGATTATCGGATTCTTATCGATCACTTTATGTTGCAGGAGTGGAAAACACAACAGCCCTTGACCATTTATCTTTACTGCGTTCCTGCGTCTTATACCTTTTAACCGTCATGTAATCGGGCTGCTTTATTTCACTTGCCTTTTACAGATTCGAAAACAGTGGCTATTATTCAAAACTTTACCAAAAAAGGTACTACTACCATGTTTTGTTTTAAAAACCTTAATTGTGAAAATGTCAGTATACAAATACGGGCCTATAACCACGTGGGCCGGCCACGGAGCAAACTGGAATCGTATATGATAAGGGGACATTTACACTGTAGAAGAACGTAACGGGCGGGCCATTAGGTTGCAAGAACTAAGGTGTCTAACAGTTGCGGAATCGGTGGACGTACATTTTATAATAAAAGTATGACAGGGCCAGTTACAGTAAAATTATCTAGATATACATTTGCGGGCAAGTACCATGGGTGACGTTAATTCGAACTTTCAATAGTACAGTAATCAATAACACATCAGAACTTAATATCAATAGGGATGTCCAAATGTTCAATCAGTACTCGTCCCCGCCCGCCATGTGCTTCAAAACTGCATACGTATCTCGTGATATCAAGGTTGGGCAACCAGTACACAACAAGGAGTTAAGAGTCCCATTTATACCGGCGTCATTTTGGGCGAGGCCCGGCAGGTCCAGGATGTAATCAAAATGTCTCCACCAACCAGCGGTCGAACCAGAACCCCTTTCGGCAGTCCAAAAAGGTTCCGTTAAATGACAACAGAAGTGATAGGCAACAAGAACAATCAGTCAAAAGATGGGACGCTTTCGGGAATGGGGCCCATGCCCTACCAGGCAAGCGTCCGAGTTCCAAGGTGTCCCAGGGCCATTTTAGTGGACCAGGCCCAAATCCAAAGAACAGGCCGCCATTTTGAGAGTCCTGTTGCAGCCGCCTATCGCTGTAGCCGCAAGAGCGGGCGCAACTCAGCTGGATGGCGTGTGAAACGCTAAGAGGCGCCCCACTGCAGATGAGATGCCTCCACCTGGGGAGGCGGGAGAGGCTCGTTTACGCCGCCTTCCCCCCCCTCCCCTTCGGGCACCCCACGCCGACTTTCGGCGCAGCATTGTAGGATGGCCACACCAGTATAACAACTTGCTGGACACCACCTCGGTGCCATCCGGATCTCGGCGCGTTGTGCTGCCTTCGGCCTACTGTAGCCGCAAGAGCGGGCGAAACTCAGCTGGACGGCGAGTGAAACGCTAAGAGGCACCCCACTGCAGATGAGGTGCCTCCAACTGGGGAGGTGGGAGAGGCCCGTTTGCGCCACCTCCCCCCCCCCCCCCCCCCGGGCACCCCACGCCAACTTTCGGCGCAGCATTGTGGGATGGCCACACCAGAACAACAACTTGCTGGACACCACCTCGGTGCCATCCGGATCTCGGCGCGTTGTGCTGCCTTCGGACTACTGTAGCCGCAAGAGCGGGCGAAACTCAGCTGGACGGCAAGTGAAACGGTAAGGGGCGCCGCAATGCAGATGAGGTGCCTCCATCTGGGGAGGCGGAAGAGGGCCGTTCGCGCCGCCTCCCCCCGGGCACCCCACGCCGTCTTTCGGCGCAGCATTGTAGGATGGCCACACCAGTGCAACTTGCTGGACACCACCTCGGTGCCATCCGGATCTCGGCGCGTTGTGCTGCCTTCGGCCTATTCGCACATCGGTCCGCTACTGACGCCGCCTCACGGGCTAACGGATTTTGTACGCTTTTTATAGCCCAAAGCCGCATAACAGGTCATGTGACTTGTTTATAAAACTTTTCATTGGTTCATTTTACTTTTGGTTTCCTAATGATGTAAGGCTTGATCATATGACCTAAAAATAACACTTTTCATTGGATTGAAACATTTTTTTTTCCCAAATGATGAAAGCCCCACCTTTTTTTTTCTCACTCGGAAATCCAAAAATGTTCCGTTAGATAACAACAGAGGGGACAGGCAACAAGAACCATCAGTCAAAAGAGGGGAGGGCAAGTTCTTCCCTACCGGGTCACGTTGGGGCTCCACCGGAAGTCATCGAATTGGTAGTCTACAGTGTTTCTGGATGTTTCAGACTGAAGCTGGCGTCAGCATGAGAGCACCACCATCTTGTGGCTCCGTCGTGGCCATTCCGCAAGCAATCATGGCAGCCGCTCCCCACCGGAAGCCTGCGGGAGTCGGGGGCCCCGATGACTTTTGTAGAATCTTCAAGACTGACGGGACGCTTTCGAGAATGGGGCCCAAGCCGTAGCAGACAAATGTCCGAGTTCAAATGTGTCCCAGGGCCATTTTAGTGGACCAGGCCCAAATCCGAAGAGCCTGCCGCCATTTTAGGAGTCCTGTGGCAGCCGCCTATCGCTGCACCGCAAGAGTGGGCGCAACTCAGCTGAATGGCGGATGAGGCACAGTGCCGCAAAAGCGGGTGCTAAACAACTGGATGGCGGGTGAAACGTCAAGGGGCGCCCCACTGCAGCAGAGGAGCCTCCAGCTGGGGAGGCGGGGGAGGCCCGTTCGTTCCGCCTCCCCCCCCCCCACCGGGGCGCCCCACGCCGTTTTTCGGCGCAGTATTGTAGGATGGCCAGACCAGTGCGACAACTTACTGGACACCACCTGGGTGCCGTCCAACTGGATGGTGACTGAAACGCTAAAGGGCGCCCCATTGCAGCAGAGGAGCCTCCACCTGGGGAGGCGGGGGAGGTCCGTTCGTTCCGCTTCCCCCCCCCCCCCCCCCCCCCCCGGGGCACCCCACGCCGTTTTTCGGTGCAGCATTGTAGGATGTCAAACCAGTGCGACAACTTACTGGACACCACCTGGATGCCGTCCGGATCTCGCCGCGTTGGGCAGCCTTCGGCCTATTCGCACAACGGACCGCTACTAACTAAAAGACAAACCAAAGCAGCTCATTGTTGCTTTGAGATGGATGTTGCAGCAGGCTGCCATGTAAATAGTTGTTTAAATTTTTTTTTTTAACGTGTTTATTTTTTTGTTGCGTTGTATATATTTATAAGTTATTAAAGTGTTATAATCCTACTACTTTGTTGGAGTGCTATATATTTTTAATGTGACACATAATTGTGAAGACTTTGATGTACAAAAAGGCATCCCTGGAATCTTCCGCTTCAGGCTCGGTCCCACACACCCTTACAGTGAGAATCCCCTCCACAATCACAATACAGGATCGTTATCAGATAGTAGGAACGCGTGTGGTGTGACGGATCTCATGAGGTGGGGGCCTTGATCTACTGTAACTCCTTTGAAGAGGGGTGATTCTTTAAAGTTGGGGCCATAAACTACATCCGCACGGCTAGGTGATAGCCTGGGACCGGCCTGGACAATCAGACACAGAGGAAGAGGAGTGTCAGAGGGTGCGGTAGTGAATAAGGTGAAAGGGAGGTGTCGGGCGGGCACAGGGTGTGATTCTCAGGGAAAAGCAGCGCAGATGGGGGGAGGTTTATGACCCATGCATGAGAGAGAGAGCGGGGGTGACCAGTGCGTGGGGGAGATGCTTGCGAGGGTGGGGAGCCATGCTGAGGATCGGCGGCGTGCAGAGAGTGGGTCTGGTCAAGGCATCTAAAATGGCTGCCATGCACGACAAAAGTGTGGCATTGGAAAAAAGGCAAGATGGCGCAGACAATGTTTATCAATACGGATTAATTTATAACAATTATTTTTAACAAAATATTTATCGCAGTGACAAAATGGCGGTCAACACTTCCTGATTTCCTTCGAATCGAACGTTAACAGACGTCACGCAGCAAAAAAAAAAAACGCTCACGCGCAGCCGCTGGAAGACATGTATCAACATATATGAGCATCCACAGCCACCCTCAGAAAACATAGGGGGTCAGGATACGTCTCCCGTACCCCCTTATACCCATTTCTCACATTGTTTTTCCTCCATCTTGTAATTTAATTAAAACCAAACACAAAATGGCGAATTCCCGTTTCGCGACCCGGTTCGCGAACCGGGAAGCGCTTCTACGCGAAAAATCAATTTTTTTATTTGCCCCACGGGACCCTTTAATAACCCCAACATCATTCCTAGGGGGTCAAGAGGGGTCTACCTTACCCCCTTTCATTAAATTCCCCCTTCGTTTTTCTCCTCCTCTTGTCTCTCGATCCTACCGAGAGACAAGATGGCGGCCGTTCCGGACTGTTTAGAATGTTGACAGACACCGGAGAGCCAATCAGCTTCGCTTCGCAAAGTTCCGTAACGCGAAAAGTACGCGAACCGGAGCTCTACCCGGGACGCTGTCACAGATATATCTGTTTTTTAAAACGTTAATTTCTCAAAATCCACTGGAGCACATATATTGAGACCCAGCAAAGGCACATCGGGCTAACAGTCCCTACAATTTTGCCAAGTTTCGTGCAAATCCATTCAGCCGCTCGAGCTAAAAGTGAGGCCAAACGCCCTATGGAAAAATGAATTGGAAAAACGCGTTTTGGGACCCCCCTTTTTTCTCGGCCCCCATTGATGAAACCCCCCCAAATTTTCAGGGGCTGCTCAGAAACAAAATGTGCCATTTGCCTGAAAATTTCAGCCGATTCCGTCCACAAACGCCAAAGTTATTAGACATAGAATTTTAGACCGCCAGTAGGTAATATATATATATAAAGTCACTCCTATGGCAGGCCTTGACAATCCTTGGGGCAGAGTGCTTGGTTTTGTGTGAGAGGGTGCCCTAGCAGGAGCTGAGCCCCTCTGCAGCTTTCGGAACCAGTTCCTTATAGCTGTTCTATGATATACTATAAACTCTTAAGTGCATTATAATCCTCGCGGTTAATACTAACTTTTGTTTGGCTTTATCAAAACATGTTGTGTAAGGTGTCCAACACTTTGGAATACTACCCCCGCCAGTCCTGGTGTGGGGGTAGCATTCCACCCTTCTAGAGGCAGAAGACATGTAGTTACTGGTTTACCCGGTTAAAGTTAAACAGAGCCCCAGGATCACAAAATGGATGCTGCTGCCACAGACACAAGTCTGCCCTCCTGCTGCTGGACGAAACTCCGGCACGGGAGGCCTGGACAATAGGTATCCTGTCCAGGGAGCCTTTAGTGTATTGAGGCAGGGTGGGTTGCATTCAGTGAATGCTTTTCAGACACTGCCTGGGGTACACAAGGTGCTCCATGCATTTCCCAGTTCAAACCGGTTGCTGGGGTACTCTGCCCCAGCTCTGGCACAAAACTGGACAAAGGGGAAGGGGTGTAACCACCCCCTCCCCAGGGTCTTCCATAGAGTTAGTCCATCCCCTATTTTTCCAATAAAGATAGAACCTCAGTCACTAGGACTTCATATTACCCTGGACAAAACTCTGCAACATAAATCTTGGACCTTCGACATTCCATATCGACTGGAAGACAAATTAATCTCCCTTGTGATCAAGAGTGACCACCCTGTTCAAACAGGCACCTACTGCATCTTTGCCGGTCTGCATCATTTTCGAGGCTCCTGCCGGATCCCAAAGAATCTGCGACACAGGACATGGACTTCCAGACATCTCTGATGCTGACCCAAGCTCCCATCAAAGCTGAGACCTGTAGCGGACACGAGAGACTTGGGACCGGAACTCCTGGACAACCTGCATTTTGAGTGTCCCGTGGGCCCGCTTTGTGCATTTCAGCTCGATGCGTCTTTGCGGTTCCTAGTTGGTTGGCTAGTGAGCCCTCACGAAGACTACCCTTTAATTTATTTTGCTTTCCTGTTTGCTCCAGGATTGCCCCAACTTCCCTGCAAAGGAGAAGTTTCTCAGACCTTGCTGGTCTGCACCGAAGCCAATCTCGACATCCTGCGTGGGTTGGGGTTGCCAAGGCTTGTTGAGTCCAATCCGGATTCCGACACCGCAGTCAACTAGATCCTTTGTGGGACAGCTCGAATCCAGCTCCTGGTCATCGTCGACGCCTCCTGGACCACGTGGCTGAAGAAACAAGCTTCACCTCTTTCACCTGAAATCACCCGACATGCCTGGCATCTTCCTGTCGCTATCCTGGTCACTGGCAAGTGACACAGACTTTGTCTCTTCTGCCCCTTCTGCTTTCAGGTTCTTCAGATCTTCGATCCACCCTCGGATCCACCCGGACACTTTTCACTTTGGTCGCCTGCAGCACTTCTTCGCAGCTCTCCATTGGATTCGACGACGAAACCCGACATCAAAAGACACCTATGCACCGGCTTCCCTTGGTGAGATAATACGAGTACTACAGTGCTCCCGTGGGTCTTGACTCTTGAAGTGTCCTTGTCTAAAAGGGTTCCATCGTAGTTAACCTAGAAGTGTCCTTAAACTGTAAAATTGTAACTTGTTTGTTTCCCATAGAAAGTCAATGGTAACCCACAGCTGTGTTTAGACACTGCACGCATCTCCCGTGGGCCTCCTGCATCCTAACCTTTCGTTGTTCTCGATAGCCCCAGCGATTCCACAGGCCCCAGGCCTGGTTTCTATTCCTCACGTGGTTCTTATACCACTACTTTAGTATATGGTTTGTGAGGCCCCTACGGCATAACGTATACTGTGCAACTTATCATATGCTAATTAAGTTCCTTGTATTGTACTTTTACCTCTGACCTGATAAAGAGATCAGGGGGGTTGGGCCCGATTCACAGAATGAACTTAAGACTAAATCCTAAACTTACTACTATTTGGTATTCACAGAATGCACTTACTACTTTCGGGATTCACAAAGTGAACTTACTACTTTCGGGATTCACAGAATGAACTTACTACTTTTGGTATTCACAGAATAGATTTAAGACTACTAACTTTACATCCACACTCGGGCTGGAAATTCCGGCCCGGAGGCGGAGCTTCCGGGCTGGAGGCGGAGCTTGCGGCTTGTAGGTGGAGCTTCCGGCCCAGAGGTGGAGATTTCAGCCATGGCTAAATACCCACCTCCGAGCCAGAAGCTCCGCCTCCAAGCCGCAAGCTCCGCCTCCGGATCATAAGCTCTGCCTCTGGGCTCTAAGCTCCGCCCCCAAGCTGGAAACTCTGCCTCCGGGCTGGAATTTCCGGCCCGAGTGCGGACGTAAAGTTAGTAGTCTTAAATCTATTCTGTGAATACCGAAAGTAGTAAGTTCATTCTGTGAATCCCGAAAATAGTAAGTTCACTTTGTGAATCCCGAAAGTAGTAAGTGCATTCTGTGAATACCAAATAGTAGTAAGTTTAGGATTTAGTCTTAAGTTCATTCTGTGAATCGGGCCCGCTGTGTTTAGATTAAATACATATATATTTGATATATACCTTGTGTGGTGTGCTTTCATTTGGTACTCAAGAAATTATAAATGGTAAAACAACTTGCTTAACTCGCCTCTAAGTCTTAGCCTGAAGGCTGCTCTCCATTGCTACCACTAGGATAGCTTTCTGTAAAGGTTGACTTTACAACCTACCATCAATAAGGGTTGATCGGACTGGTGCAAGGTGTCTCACTAGAATTGTGGACATCATATACCAGGCCAACTTCTCACAGTATTGATGAAGATGGAATAATAAAATAGAACCATAGAAAAGCGTTGTCGCTGCATTCAACACAATCCGTGGAGTAGCTAATCCTACAGTTAAGAAAGAAAGATTGTATCTAGGACTAGTGTTCAAACTGTTGGACTCGGATGTGTTATCAAATGACAAAATGTACTGTCTGTTTTTGTCTCTGTTAAATTGTCTTGTGATACATACATTTTAGGTACAGGGCTTTTCTATTTTCTTTTATCTTTATAGAATTGGAATTAAGTACGTTTTTACATTTAGCTCCTCAGTGAAACATGGTCTTTCTCATGTATATGTACAATATATGTTTTTATGGTATATTAATTTTATTTCCGTGTGATTGTAAATAACTTCTATTGTGTATTTTAATTGCAAACATTATCGATTTTTAATAAAAAAATATTTTTCAATATATTCTCAATATGTGGCATGGTTACATTCAGAACTGTGTATGATCTAACATATGGTCTAACACTTCTTTCCTTTGTACGCCATTTTCTACTAAATACTCAATATTAATTAATATCATTCATTAAATGGAAGCAGTATTCTGTCGGTTGTGTAAACACGTCAGATTGCTGGAAAATCGTTATTATGTGGCGAGTGACCTGCAGTTTAAGTCAATGTAGAGAAATGCACTCTTGAATGGAACAAATGGTATTCATTGTTTCTAATGTAGAGACTACTGGGCAGTATATTGATTCAAAACCTCGTATTTCAACAAATCCTGAATGCACGAGATCTACAAACCTGATATAGGTGTGTAAACTACAAGAATTCAAATAACCGTGTATAGCTTGCCCCAATGAAAAATTGTGCAGCATAATACAATATCTGTATTCCCTATTTCAATGTTTAGATAACCATTACATGGTATCAATGACAAAGTATGAAGGTCCAAGGTCCCTGAATGACTCGCTGAAAGGTAAAAAAATATATATATATATCTTTGCTGATTTATGTAGGCATCATCACCAAATGTAAGACATCACAGGATGTAGTAAGCCGGCTGTTAAGTGGCGATTTAGCTAAACTTAGCATAAAATATAGAAAGAATATGAAAGGTATTAATGGTAATGCATAGCGAGTATTTGCTATCTCTTTGTATGCCATGACTTAGAACAATGGTTAATAAGTCAATTTGCTTTGAAGAAAATGTTGTAGTGTTCTCTAGTCAAATTGGTATGCAATTAGGGATACACTGATAAATGATCTGGTATAAAATATGATGTATGGCAGAATTGTCTTAGTTTTTGAGCACTTTAATATAGGAGCAATATTGTGTAGATTGATGTAATTTGTTCTCTGTAAATAAGGTATCTTATTTTGTGTATTATATATTCTTGTGTTTCAGATATATTGTTACTATTAGTGGGAATTGATTTTTTTTAATCCTGAAGAAGGTGTTGGCTTTAAGAATAAGTGCCAAACCAAAACGCGTCGATGCAATCCTGAGCTGTGATACATTAAGTCGTTGGAAACAACTACTCCAATTACGATATTAACATATCATTTGGAGTCTGATTATGTTTTTTGACTAAAGTATTCACCTCATTTTAATTGGAACTATTTTCCTTATTTTTGTCCCACTGTTTATTGAAGTATCATGTGTATAATTGTACTTTTATTAGTGTAATATTGTATATTATGCTTTTTAATTCACATTGAAATAAATTGTATACTTTTTATGAACGTATTACTATCACTGTTATTATCTTTGCTTCCTATCTGTTGCTCAAATTAGCTGTGTATGAAATGATGTGGATAAAGTGTTGGTTATTTGTTAGTTTTCCCAAGGGGGATACTTTTCTTGACTATTTGAGAACTGTGAGACCCAGTATCTATATAATTTTCCACCAAGGGAACTTCATTTCTACCTATTCTCAGGAGCCCTCATCGGGCGAGAAGGCAATAATAACCTTTCCTTCCATTTGGTGTCCCTCACACGAGACCCAATCATCACTCCCCTGTTTTCCTTCTGTCAGGACTACCCAGCAAGGCCCCCAATCATTCTGGCTTGTCATGAGCTCCTCCATTTATGCCACCAAGAAAAAACCCAGTCAAGGTGTTTTTCCTGTCCCCCTTTCCGCTTCCCCAGCTACTCCCTCTAGTGGTATATTTGTCAGAAGCAAGTATTGACTGTTGCCATGACAGCCTTCTTCATCGAACAATCATACAAGCAGAGAATTGGCTATCACTTTTAACAGCATTTTAAAAACCATCTCCTCATCGCCAATGCCATGCTAGACTTTTCCTGATTTCCAACAATCATAATTCATTCCCCAAGAAAGATGAACCCCATTCTGAATAAGAACATGAATTATTCTTTCTTGATATCCTTGTGCTCCAACCAACCCAATTCCCTCCCCTTACAAAAATGCTGCATCTCTATTCACTTTCCTCCTTGCTTTTTCAACTCCTGACTACTTCAAGGCCCGTCGCCAAACCCTTCGTGGTACCAATGCTGCCAAAGAAACGAGTGTCCGATCACAATCTACCAAACAAATCCAAATCTTTTTCATTTCTTTCACTAAACCCAACTCTTGCACCAAGTCATTCTTTCCTAAATGCACCACCAAAGGATCCCGACACGCTTTCACTTACACCAGGTCAGACAAACAGGGCAGCAATTGACTCCACTTCATACCACCTGTACCCCACCATTCTATCTTTATTCCAATCTTTATTCCATCAAATCAAAAATCAAAATTTCAGCCAAAAGGCCTCTTTTCTGCTTGGATCCCCACCCACATAATGAATGAAGGACCTACAATCCAAATCGAAAACACCGCCAAGGCAGGTCCTACCACACTACTTAGAATAAAGAAAAAGCAGTAACGACATAAAACGTACAGGTTATCCAAATGTCTAATGAAATGTAAGCAGCAATCATAGGACCATCTGCACAATTTCCTCACTTCCCCTGATGAAAAGGCCAACCTTGTGGCCTCTGATGCCGCACAAATCCTAGAAGAGTGGGTACTAAAATTCAATGGATTCTCCCCCTTTGTGCTAATATCTTCCTCATGACCAAGGACCCGAAATGCCACCAACCTAGATCTACTGGTTCAGACTTCACCCTGCTGCTGTAAAATTCTGCCAGTGTTCCGCTGGGCACACAGAGTCCCCAATTCTGTAGAACAATACACGTGCCCCTTTTCCAACTTGATTTGTTTTGGAACTCACCTGAAAAACACTCACTGAATTTTCATACACATTTTTTACTTCCATCTTTGCCTCTACGTGGTAACTCCGAAATCCTAAAGGCTCCAAAAAATAACCAAGGCATGCATAGAGTAATAACAAAAACTTGAAAGTCCTTTAACCAACAACACCAATTTTCCATGGACACTGTCTTTTTCTTAAACAAACCACTCTTGAATTATTTCACCCATTCTTGCAAAATCTTTGTAACCATCTCACCTGCAGAGGGTTCATACTGCCACAAATGTTTTCTATAAAAGCAGATTCCCGCTAGTTTTCCTGATTTTGTGGTGGCTAAAATGCTTCTATCGATATTACCCATGAAAAATCTCACCATATCTACTAGTTTAGCAATTAGCCCTTTTTCACCTTCATCCCTGTAACATGCACCACTTCCCCCCAAAAAATTCTTACCATGTACACCTGCAAGAAGTTCCCATGCTTACTGCAATACATTTTTCCACTAGTTCCATAATCCTCAACCTGCGAGCTCCCAAACCTCCTGCTTTACCTGAGTTTTCTGCCAATCTGCTCCGGGTGTCAAACCATGGGATCTCTGCCACTGTGAATGAGACAATGCATCTGCAAGATTATTGTCCACCCCTGGCACATGTTTGGCTCTAAAGATAATGGTATACACAAGAAGCCTAGCATAGATCTCTGCAGTAGTTTCAACAGTCTTTTGTTCTTTTCTTTCTGACCATTCACCAAATCCCCCACTGTTCTATTGTCCACTTGAAAGTCACTGTTTCTGTCCCCAGACTACAAGCACCACCAGCAAAGGGAAAAACTCAAAAAAGGCAGTGCTTCTGCCCTCTTCTTTCCATTTCAGAGGCCATGTTTCTTCACACCACCGGCCCTCCCGTAAGGACCAAAACCTCCTGCTACATGTGAGTAGATTTGAACCAACCTTAGAAAGTATAATTTACTAACCTCATTGTCACGGATGCCATTTGGAGGTAGTCGGGAGTCACAGCTTTGACCTGTAGCTTGCTCCCTGCTACTCCGGGCACTTCCTTTGCAACCCTTGGTTCAGGGGGGGCACAAAATTGAATCCTGTGCTACTTTGCTCCTGCAAAACCACGCCTGCAACATAATGCCCAGCCTGCTCTCGCCACTCTGCATGCAAAGTTGAGTTGACCCATCAATTGTTGAATCTGATGGTGCTGGAGCTTGTGATCTGTAATAGCGTGCTCTAACAACACCACAATTTCTTGAACTTTCAGTAAAGGCTGCCATAGCTTTCATTTAGATAGTATTGATTTCTATATCTAAAATGACTACGCAGGTACTGGGGCCCTCCATCTTCTCTGGAGCAAAAGGACACTTATCTCAACTGCCAAATTCTGAAAACTCTGCAGTGCAGTTTGATATGCATTAATAACACTTGTACCAATGAACAAGAAGTCGCTCAAATTATGAGTAACTAGTTCATGACCTGTCCTGAACGTAAAGCACCACTGTAGGAAAATACTGAATGTTTCACACAGTTTGCAAATGTTCGCACAGCGCATTGGCAGCACCTTCTCCACATATAACTGGTTCTCAAATTGAATACCAAATAAGGAAAAACCACTTGGATGAACAGGGAGTAGGCGAAAAGCTGATTTTTCATCACATTTTGCCATTTCCGCACCAGGGCTCACCTTATAGACCAAGGCCATAGCCATATCCAATTAAGCAAATCAAACAGATGTATCCTCACTAGCAATAAAGTCATTTACAGAGGACCCTTCCAGCCAAGACAGATGATGAATCATCTTGAATTCTCCTGCATTTTTCTTAGGTACCACCCCAATGGGGAAGCCATCGCAGCTGGCAATGGCCATAAAGGAAATGGGCCTGCCATCCTTCCTCCAATGTCCTCCTTTTCCACCTGTTTCCTGACTTCTTGCGGGTGTTGCCTGGTTGACTTTGAATTCTCTGCAAACCGTCTAATCCTGGGATCCTGCTATCCTAACCGAAAACTTGTCTCAAACTCCCATTTAAAAAGCACAGCCTCTGATTCAAGATCTCAAATTTAACTGTTGTAAAAGCCTTTATTGACAGGTGGGTATGATCCCCTGCCCTTACCTTGTCCACTACCACTGAATTGTGTCTGTTCCTCAAAGCACTGCAAAACTGCATGTCTGCCACCAAATTTTCTGAACTCATGTTTATTTTTGCATGGGTTCCTTGGGCAAAACCCTCTGTTGAAACTCCAGCACACCTTAGAATTTGAACTTTGACCCCTGTCCCAGGCCGCCACCCCTCCTGAGGTGTGTCACCCTTGAAAGGACCAATACTGCACTGCTGGACCACTCACTGTATGTAATGTGGGAGGAGGTCTTTGTGGCTATAACCAGTAGACCCATAGGCCGATGTCTACCTCACCCGCTGGCTTGTCTAGCTTCAGCACAATCCTTGCCCTGTATTCTTCATCATAATGCAGCCAGGCAAACCCCCCAAAATCCATGTGTGCTTTCCAAATTGTGCCCATAACTGATCGCTCTGGAAATTTTTCACTGTAGAAGCTGGCATAAATTATAACCATCAACGTCCATATGTCAATTGTTGTAGGCACCCGTGGCCTCTTAGCAAGTCCCCTTTCTTCTTCCTTGGACCCCTCCTTTGATTGCAGTTCTCTGTGCAACAATTTATATACATCCACAAACTTCCCTTTCTAAATGTTTTCTTGTGTTGCTTTAGATAAATGTGCCTCCAAAGACATCAACCCCCCATGTAAGGCACATTTTTCAACCCTTCTGATTTATTTTTTGACTCAGCATCTCAGGATTTCTTGACTTTTCCTTGATTGCTCTCCACTACATCCCAAGTCTTGCCACTGCTTCCTTGCTTCTTTTCTGTACTTGAAACCCTTTATATATTCACCTAAACAGGACTGGGATTAGTCCCTGGGATTAATACCCCCACCCATGGCCACTGTATTTGTCCCAACGCCATTATTCGCCAACACAGTCTCACTACCCCTAACTCCCTCCCAGTTATTAAGCCACTTTTGCTCACCTGCTTTGAGCCTTGTTACTTCTGGTGATATTTGTGAGAAGTTGGCCTGGTATATGATGCTCACTAGTTCTAGTGATCACCTTGTACCATGCCAAGCAACCCTTATGATGATTGGTTGTAAGTCAACCGTATAGACCAGTTATCCTAGTGGTAACATGGACGAAGCAGTCTTAGGCTAAACTCTGAAAGGCATGTGAAGCCAGCTGTATTACCATACACAATCCCCTTGAATACCAAATGAAAGGACACCACACAGATATATATTGAAAATATATATATTTATTACCTACAAATATCCCCTATACTCTTTATGAGCACAGAAGCACAAGCGTTAAAACAAAACACAGTTTAAATACACAAAAGTTGCACAATATGGATGAGCCCTAGGGGCCACCTAAACCATATACTAAGAAAGTGGTATAAGAGATACCAATCGAAAAGGAAACATGCCTAGGGCCTTGGGAATCACTGGAGCTGATCGGGACTAGCAGTGACTAAGTCGGGAAAGGCCCGCGGGACTTGCGTGCATTGCTTAAAGTGCATGCATTCACCAATGTTAAGTCTATGGTGCGTAAAAGTTGCAAAGTTAGTGTTTAAGGAACCTTCCGAGTGACCTAGAAAGCTGAAACTTTAGACACAAGCACTAGAGGTGTGTACCAGTGTAGGAACACCGGCGTTGATGAGTTACCTCACCCACAGGAAGCGGGTGCACAGGTGCGAAGTAGTGTCGGGTTTCCTCACGCAGGTCGATGGTGCTTGGAGCTGAAGATGCTGGCGGCTCGATGTGAAGAGTTCCGGTGGATCCAAGGGTGGATCTGAAGTGGTGAAGACCTGAAAGCAGAGGGGACAATGTTCAAAGTCACTAGCCAGTGACTACTGTGGAACCAGGTTGGAACCAGGCGATGTCGGGTGCAAACAGGCGTTGAGGTGTAGCTTCTCTCTGCAGCCACGTGGACACGAAGAGGTCGAGGACGTCCAGGAGTTGATCACGAGCTGTCCCATGCAGGCTTCTCGCTGTTGGCGGTGTTGGCAACTTGATCAGAACAAAAAGGCCTTGGCTAATGCAAGCCACGCAGGAATCGAAAAAGGCTTATCACTCAGACCAGCAAGGTCAGAGCGGGTGCTCCCTTTTACAGGAGCGAGGGCAAGTCTGGAGCAACCAGACCCGCAGTGTAGTTTGTAGGTTTCATTGCCAAGATGGCCGCTGACCACGTGGCAAGTGGCCAGGATGGCGTGTCGAGTGGCACAATGCAAAAGGGCCCCACGCAGATCGTGGAGATGCTGGGGGGCTGATCTTCAGTGCAAGGGCTGCTCGGTGCTGGGGCTTCTCAGTCCCCAAAGTACAACGTCGAGGGTGCCTCGGATGCTGCGCAGTCAGCTTCTCGGGAGTCTTTCAAGAGGTCCGGTCCCACGTCTCTCGGTGCCTCCACGGGTCCCTTCTTTGCAGGGACTGTGGATCGGGCTGTGAGAAGTCTGGGAGTCTGGGTCTTGTCAGGCTCTAGGCTCCGGCGGGAGGCGACAGCAAAGCAGATGTCGAGTTTCTGGATGGTGCCTGTGTTCACAGGGAGGCTACTCCTAGGCCACAAGGGAGATGCTCTTCAGTCTTCTGTGCAGCAGAATGTCGAAGTCCAGTCGTCTTCTTAGTTTCAAGTTGATTCAGGATGATCTGAGGTGCTATGGCACTGCTCCCACTCGTATTCCCAATCTGAGGGGTGGATCACCTGCTAGGTCCCTCCTCTGGGTTGTCCAGCTCCTCGCCAGGCCTGGGTCTGGAAAGTCCCAGGACCGGTTTGGACTGGCTTATGCACGAGGACACCTTGTGTGCACAGGGCATGTCTGATTTTATTCAGCCCTGTCCTACCCAATACACAAAATCCTGTCTGGGGTGGTGCTCGCACCTCCCAAGGCAGGAAACCCTTTGTCCAAGCCTCCCTCGCTGGAAGGACTCCCAGCAGCAGGAGGTCAGACTTGTGTCTGTGGTGGCAGCATCCATTTTGTTATGCTGAGGCTCTGGTTAACTTTAACCGGGGTTAAAGGCTATGTACATGCCGTGTCCCTCTAGAAGGGTGGAATGCTATCCCCGTTGACAGAACTGTCGAGGGGATAGTATTCCAAATCGTATGACACCTTACTCGACATGTTTTGATAAAGCCAAACCAAAGTTAGCATATAAGCGCGAGGATTATAATGCACTTAGGAGTATATGGTATGACAATATCCCGGAACAGCTAAGGGAGTTGTTCCCGACAGCTGCAGACAGGCTCAGCTCATGCTAGAGCACCATCTCACATGTAACCACGCACTCTGCCCCCAGGATTGTAGGGGCCTTCTATAGGAATGGCTTATAGGTTAACATGTGTCCAGTTAAGGTTAGATATAGGGATACTATATCTAAGCAAGAGGTGATTACACCAACTTACCCCAGCTGAGTGATCAGCCAGTTGTGTCAAATATGGAGGCCAGGCCAGGGGTGGCACAATACATGCTGCAGCCCCTGGTAGGCCTTGGAAACACCTATGCCCTGGGTACCTAGGGTACACTGTTACAGGGGCCAATAAGGTGGACCAGTTCCAATTCGTAATGCACCTAGAGTGCATTGGCAGTAATTTAGAGAGAGAACAGCAGGCTGTGGGTCTGATTAGCAGGCCCACAGCCACATTAAGTCATAAACCAGTGAAGCAAAAAGCAAAAATTTGGGGTGACCATAGGATAGCAGACCCTACTCTCCTACACAACCCCCCCCAAACGCAGGGACATTAGACTAACCTTGACCAGTTGTGTCTTCATGTTCTAAGTGGAAGTACCTGGAGAGACCATCTGCGTTGCCATGGTCAGTCCCTGGGCGGTGCTCCACTGTAAAGTCCATCCCCTGTAGGGAAATGGACCACCTGAGTAGTTTGGGGTTTTCACCCTTCATCTGATTAAGCCATAAGAGGGGCTTATGGTCGGTCTGAATCTTGAAGTGAGTGCCAAACAAGTATGGTCTCAACTTCTTCAGGGCCCACACCACAGCAAAGGCCTCCCTCTCAATGGCTGACCAACGTTTTTCTCTGGGGGTCAGCCTTCTGTTAATAAAAGCAATGGGCTGGTCTTGACCATCTACATTAAGCTGTGAAAGCACTGCTCCCACTCCCAACTCAGAAGCATCTGTTTGGACAATGAACTCTCTTGAGTAGTCAGGACTCTTCAGGATAGGTGCAGAGCACATGGCCTTCTTCAGGTCATCAAATGCCTTTTAACAGTTTACTGTCCACTGAACCTTTTTGGGCATCTTCTTGGATGTCAGATCATTAAGAGGAGTCACAATGGACCCATAGTTCTTAACAAACTTCCTGTAGTACCCAGTCAGGCCCAAGAAAGCTCTGACCTGATTCTGGGTAGTTGGAGGGGACCAGTCTTTGATGGTCTGGATCTTACTCTCCAGTGGTTGAACTTGGCATCCACCTACAAGGTGGCCCAAGTATACAACTTTGCTCTGCCCTATCTGGCACTTTGTGGCCTTGATAGTGAGGCCTGCCTTTTGCAGAGCCTCAAGCACTTCCTTCAGGTGGACCAGGTGATCCTCCCAGGTGGAGCTGAAGACAGCAATATCATCCAGATATGCTGCGCAAAAGTCATCCAACCCAGTAAGGACTTGATTCACCAACCTTTAGAAGGTGGCAGGTGCATTTTTCAAACCAAAGGGCATCACCACAAATTGATAATGCCCACCTGGGGTAGAAAATGCAGTTTTGGCTTTAGACTCCTCAGCTAACCTGATTTGCCAGTAGCCAGCTGTCAAGTCAAATGTGCTCAAATATTTGGCAGAAGCCAACTTGTCAATGAGCTCATCTGCCCTTGGAATAGGGTGTGCATCTGTCCTGGTGACAGCATTGAGTCCTCTGTAATCCACACAGAACCTCATCTCTCTCTTGCCATCTTTGGTGTGAGGTTTGGGGACCAGAACCACTGGGCTAGCTCAGGGGCTCTCTGAAGGCTCAATAACACCTAATTCCAGCATCTTTTGCACCTCAGTCTTTATACAGTCCCTGACGTGGTCAGGTTGCCTGTAAATCTTGCTTTTTACAAAAAGACTGTCACCAGTGTCCACCACATGGGTACACCAGTTAGTCTGACTGGGTGTCAATGAGAACATATGTCTGTATGACTGCAAAACTTGTCTACAGTCATGTTGCTGATGTTCAGTGAGGCTGCCACCTAAGGCCACACCATCAACTGAGCCATCCTCAGGGTTCTGAGTGAGCAGGTCTGGGAGAGGGTCACTCTCTTCCTCCTGTCCCTCATCTGTAGCCATGAGCAAGCCCATGTCTTCTCTGTTAACATATCCCTTCAGTCTGTTGACATGGAGCACCCTGTGGGGGCTCCTGGGAATTCCTAGGTCCACCAAGTAGGTAACCTCTCCCTTTTTCTCAAGATTTGTATGGGTCCAGACCATTTGTCTTGGAGTGCTGCTGGGGCCACTGGCTCCAACACCCATACCTTCTGTCCTGGCTGATACTCAATCAAGACAGCCTTTTGGTCATGCCAAGCTTTCTGTAATTCTTGGCTAGCCTCAAGGTATTTGGATGCCTTCTCCATATACTCAGCCATCCTGGAGCAGAGACCAAGTACATAGTCCACTATGTCTTGTTTAGGCTTTTTGAGAGGTAGCTCCCATCCTTCCTTCACTAGACATAGGGGTCCTCTTACAGGGTGCCCAAACAACAATTCAAAGGGGCTGAAGCCAACCCCCTTTTGAGGGACCTCTCTGTAAGCAAACAGAAGGCAGGGTAGAAGGATGTCCCATCTTCGCCTGAGCTTTTCAGGTAATCCTTTGATCATACCCTTTAGGGTCTTGTTAAATCTTTCAACAAGCCCATTACACTGTGGATGATAAGGAGTGGTGAACTTGTAGTTGACACCACATTCCTTCCACATAGCTGTCAAGTATCCTGACATGAAGTTTGCACCTCTATCAGATACTATCTCCTTAGGAAACCCAACTCTGGAGAAAACTCAAAGTAAGGCCCTGGCCACAACAGGAGCTGTTGTGGTCCTAAGTGGAATTGCCTCTGGGTACCTGGTGGCATGGCCCACCACCACCAGTATGAATCTGTGCCCAGATGCTGTAGGGGGGTCCATTGGACCTACGATATCAAACCCCACTCTTTCAAAGGGTACCCCCACCACAGGTAGTGGTATCAGGGGGGCCTTTGTTGTGCCACCTGATTTACCACTGGCTTGGCAGGTTACACAGGAGCGACAAAACTCCTTGGTGTCTTCAGACATGTGAGGCCAGTGAAAGTGAGGGACAAGCCTATCCCAAGTCTTATTCTGGGCTAGGTGTCCTGCTAAAGGAATATCATGGGCCAAGGTAAGAAGGAAGCCCCTAAATTGCAGAGGTATAACCAACCTCCTGGTTGTACCAGGCTTGGGGTCTCTACCCTCTGAATAAAGGAGTCCATCATCCCAATATACTTTATGGGCACCTTGAGCATTCCCAGCAGCCTCAGCAGCAGCCTGCTGTCTGAGGGGTTCAAGGGAAGGACGGGTTAACTGAGCCGGGCCCAAGTCTGCCCTAGAAGGTCCCCCTGTCCCCAGAAACTCAACCTGATCAGGTTCAAGTTCTTCAGCGACAGTTCCTTCAGGGGTCTCAGGACCAGCTTCCTGTGAAGGCTGATCCTCACTTGTAGGCAGTTGGGAAGGCACAGCCTTTACCCTCCTGTTCTTCTTCTTGGAAGGTGCTTGGTCCATTGTTCCAGGATCCAAGACCTGAGGTTCAGAGAGGCACTTTTTGGCCTGTGACCTGGTCACAGCAAGGACATGTGATGATATCCCTAACATCTCTGCATGAGTCCTGTACTCAACTTCTGACCATAGAGAGCTCTCCAGGTCATTGCCCAACAAACATTCAACTGGGAGATCAGCACTAACCACAACTCTTTTTAGGCCAGTTACCCCTCCCCAGGAAAAGTTAACAATTGCCACACTATGGGTAGTGGTGACATTGCTGGCATTGGTCACCAGGTAAATATCACCTGGCATGTATTGTCCAGGGTCCACAAAGCTAGGTGTCACCATAGTGACGCTGGCACATGTGTCCCTGTATGCTTGAGCTACTTTGTCATTAATCAAAGGCGTCTGTCTGTATTTGCCCAGATTACTGGGGCTGATGGTAGGGGTCAAATCTATGTCCCCCTCACAAATCAGAACAGCCTGTGTAAGGGTTCTGACTAGGTCAGAATCTCCTTCAGTTCCCAAGGTGATACCCACTACCCCCTTGGTTTGTGGACCAACACTGCCAGCTGTACTAGTGGGTGCAGGTGCCTTAGGGGCTGCAGTGTTGGGGGCTCCACCCTTTTTAAACTCACTTGTCCAGTCAGAGGTGTTTTTACAAGTACTACATCAGGGTTTTCTTTGACCTTCTTTCTTCTTCTTCTTGGATGTTTAGGACCCACCCGCTGTATTAGTTTGGGGCCCTGTTGAAGACTTCTGGTCTTTAGCTTTCTGCTCCCCACCCTTCTGGTCTGTTTTCTTCTGGTCACCACCCTGGTTCTGGTTCTGGTTCTTTTGCTTAACTCTGGTTCTAACCCATTTATCTGCCCTCTTTCCCAATTCTTGGGGAGAGGTCAAATCTGAGTCAACCAAATGTTGATGCAACTGCTGGTTCTGACAATTATTTAAAATGTGTTCTCTTATAAGCAAATTGTACAATCCTTCATAGTCTGTAACCTTGCTCCCCAGCAACCATCCCTCCAGAGCCTTAGTGGCACACTCAACAAATTCAGACCAGTCCTGAGTCTGTGTCTTCTGCGTGTCTCAGAACATTAACCTGTACTGTTCAGTGGTTAAGCCTAACCCATCAATCAGAGCACTCTTCAGGACCAGGTAGTTTCTAGAATCCCCATCACTAACTGTGAGGAGTCTGTCTCGGCTTCTACCTTCAAAGGAGAGCCACAAGATTGCTGCCCACTGCTCCTGAGGGATCTGCTGTACCTTGCAGGCTCTCTCAAGTGCAGTCATCCATTTGTGGATATCATCCCCAGCTTTGTAGGGGGGCACAATCTTACTCAGGTTTCTGTTATCAAAAGACCTGTCTTTATCCTTGTGGATAATGCTGCCACCAGTGGGTTCTATTACCCCACTCTCTCTAGGCTGTCTTGCTCTAGCAATTTTCTCTTGGGCCAGGGCAACTTCTAATTCTTGTCTCTGGATCCTAAGCTCAGCCTCTCTCATTTTGGCCTCATGCTCCCTTCTCTGAGGGCTAGTCATCTCCCTTCTGGAGTGACCATGAGAACCTCTAGAAGCCTGGGAGGTATTGGATTCACCTGAGTGATTCCTCCTCCTCCTACGCTCCTGGTTAAGTCCACCTGGGTGCCTGGGCAAGGTCATCCTTGCTTCAGTCCCAAATACACTTAAGTTAGTCTGGTTAAGCCTGCTGACTAGCACCTGACTATTTCTGCCATCATCAGAATCACTGTTCTCCCCTTCTGTCTCCTCTTCTTCCTCCTCTTCCTCAGGCTGAGTATCTCCAGTGACTTGGTCATCCTCATCTAACTGGACTACAGGGACAGGGGTTTCAGTATTGTCATCTTCAGTGGGAGAGCCTCCTTCAGCATTCCCTGTGGGGTCTGCTTTAGAGGTCTTTAGAGCCTCAGACTGGTCTAAGAGCTCTCTAAGGTGGTCTGTAGTAGGGGATGGCCCTGCCTTCAGACCTCTTAAGGCACAAAGCTGCCTTAGTTCCTTAAAGGAGAATATAGCAAATCTGGATGGTGCCTTTGGAGGGTCACTCTCAACAGAGACATTCCCAGTGGAACCCTCTGCTCCAGACATTGCTCTAGTGTGGGTGGATGTGTTGCAATCTACCTACACTGGTGTTTACCTACTAAACCTATCTAGTAGTTGTAGTCAGGGTGTGCTACTCCCTATCCTCTACAACAACTAGGTTCAGTAGAACTTAAGTATACTAGTCTTGTTTTATATGTACCTAGCACGTACCTGTATGATCTTTCAAATGATACTCTCAAAGATTGTAATGGTAAAACAACAGCAAGCTCAGATTCCAATCCGCTGCTCACCAATGTGAGAAGTTGGCCTGGTATATGATGCTCACTAGTTCTAGTGATCACCTTGTACCATGCCAAGCAACCCTTATGATGATTGGTTGTAAGTTAACCTTATAGACCAGTTATCCTAGTGGTAACGTGGACAAAGCAATCTTAGGCTGAAAGGCATGTGAAGCCAGCTGTATTACCATACACAATCCCCTTGAATACCAAATGAAAGGACACCACACAGATATATATTGAAAATATATATATTTATTAACTACAAATATCCCTATACTCTTTATGAGCACAGAAGCACAAGCGTTAAAACAAAACACAGTTTAAATACACAAAAGTTGCACAATATGGATGAGCCCTAGGGGCCACCTAAACCATATACTAAGAAAGTGGTATAAGAGATACCAATCGAAAAGGAAACAGGCCTAGGGCCTTGGGAATTGCTGGAGCTGATCGGGACTAGCAGTGACTAAGTCGGGAAAGGCCCGCGGGACTCGGGTGCAGTGCTTAAAGTGCACGCATTCACCAATGTTAAGTCTATGGTGCGTAAAAGTTGCAAAGTTAGTGTTTAAGGAACCTTCCGAGTGACCTAGAAAGCTGAAACTTTAGACACAAGCACTAGAGGTGTGTACCAGTGTAGGAACACCGGCGTTGATGAGTTACCTCACACACAGGAAGCGGGTGCACAGGTGCAAAGTAGTGTCGGGTTTCCTCACGCAGGTCGATGGTGCTTGGAGCTGAAGATGCTGCAGGCGGCTCGATGTGAAGAGTTCCGGTGGATCCAAGGGGGGATCTGAAGTGGTGAAGACCTGAAAGCAGAGGGGACAATGTTCAAAGTCACTAGCCAGTGACTACCGTGGAGCCAGGTTGGAACCAGGCGATGTCGGGTGCAAACAGGCATTGAGGTGTTGCTTCTCTCTGCAGCCATGTGGACACGAAGAGGTCTAGGACATCCAGAAGTTAATCACGAGGTGTCCTACGCAGGATTCTCGCTGTTGGCGGTGTTGGCAACTTGATCGGAGCAAACAGGCCTTGGTTAAGGCAAGCCACACAGGAATCAAAAAAGGCTTATCACTCGGACCAGCAGGGTCAGAGCGGGTGCTCCTTTTTACAGGAGCGAGGGCAAGTCTGGCGCAACCAGACCCGCAGTGTAGTTTGTAGGTTTCGTCGCCAAGATGGCCGCTGACCACGTGGCAAGTGGCCGGGATGGCGCATCGAGTGGCATGATCCAAAAGGGCCCCACGCAGATCGTGGAGATGCTGGGGGGCTGATCTTCGGTGCAAGTGCTGCTCGGTGGTGGGGCTTCTCAGTCCCCAAAGCACAACGTCGAGGATGCCTTGGATGCTGCGCAGTCAGCTTCTTGGGGGTCTTTCAAGAGGTCCGGTCCCACGTCTCTCGGTGCCTCCACGGGTCCCTTCTTTGCAGGGACTGTGAATCGGGCTGTGGGAAGTCTGGGAGTCTGGGTCTTGTCAGGCTTTGGGCTCGGGCTCCAGCAGAAGGCGGCGTCAAAGCAGACGTCGAGTTGCTGGATGGTGCCTGTGTTCACAGGGTGGCCACTCCTAGGCCACAAGGGAGATGCTCTTCAGTCTTCTGTGCAGCAGAATGTCGAAGTCCAGTCGTCTTCTTAGTTTCAAGTTGGTTCAGGATGATCTGAGGTGCTATGGCACTGCTCCCACTCTTATTCCCAATCTGAGGGGTGGATCACCTGCTAGGTCCCTCCTCTGGGTGGGACCAGGAAGGGGGGCGGTTACACCCCCTTTCCTTTGTCCAGCTCCTCGCCAGGCCTGGGTCTGGAAAGTCCCAGGACCGGTTTGGACTGGCTTATGCTCGAGGACACCTTGTGTGCCCCGGGCATGTCTGATTCTATTCAGCCCTGTCCTACCCAATACACAAAATCCTGTCTGGGGTCGTGCTCGCACCTCCCAAGGCAGGAAACCCTTTGTCCAAGCCTCCCTCGCTGGAAGAACTCCCAGCAGCAGGAGGTCAGACTTGTGTCTGTGGTGGCAGCATCCATTTTGTGATGCTGAGGCTCTGGTTAACTTTAACCGGGGTTAAGGCTATGTACATGTCGTGTCCCTCTAGAAGGGTGGAATGCTATCCCCGTCGACAGAACTGTCGATGGGGATAGTATTCCAAATCATATGACACCTTACTCGACATGTTTTGATAAAGCCAAACCAAAGTTAGCATATAGCCGCGAGGATTATAATGCACTTAAGAGTATATGGTATGGCAATATCCCGGAACAGCTAAAGGAGTTGTTCCCGACAGCTGCAGACAGGCTCAGCTCATGCTAGAGCACCATCTCACATGTAACTACGCACTCTGCCCCCAGGATTGTAGGGGCCTTCCATAGGAATGGCTTATAGGTTAACATGTGTCCAGTTAAGGTTAGATATAGGGATACTATATCTAAGCAAGAGGTGATTACACCAACTTACCCCAGCTGAGTGATCAGCCAGTTGTGTCAAATATGGAGGCCAGGGCAGGGGTGGCACAATACATGCTGCAGCCCCTGGTAGGCCTTGGAAACACCTATGCCCTGGGTACCTAGGGTACACTGTTACAGGGGCCAATAAGGTGGACCAGTTCCAATTCGTAATGCACCTAGAGTGCATTGGCAGTAATTTAGAGAGAGAACAGCAGGCTGTGGGTCTGATTAGCAGGCCCACAGCCACATTAAGTCATAAACCAGTGAAGCAAAAAGCAGAAATTTGGGGTGACCATAGGATAGCAGACCCTACTCTCCTACAATATTCTCCTGCACTCACCTCTCTCCTTAGCCCAATTCGAGTGTCTTTCTTTCTCCGCTTGGGTGGATAAAGATATTTTCTCCTGAAACACAGTGATAATGAGATAACAAAGTAATTCTATCTAATAAAGTTTATAGTTCTTGTGCTTCAGATTTGACAGCTCAAATTACTACCGATCAGTAGATGTACCACTTTAAAACATTTATAGCTAGTCTGAATCTAGTACTATGGCCACCTGCATTTTCCCCTCTGACATCCCCTATAGAGATTCTTTTTGAATATTTAGAAATAGCACTTGCGATTTTGGAAAGTTCTTCCTGGAAAGTTCCAGATCTCATCAGTTTTCCCATGGACTTGTATATGTCTAATATAGCTGTATGGACTCCAATGTCATGAACTCAGCCTGTAGAAGTGAGTTTTTCCTTTCATGGTTCTCTGCTATTATAGCAGTCCCTGTTTTATAACAAGCATTGCCATAGCAAATAGGTTTCACCTTTGGGACCTCATAAGTGTTTAGCCAGAGCTACTGGCTTTGCCAATGTTTTAAGGTGTGTTGTGAAGCAGTGTGGTTGGTGTGCTCCGTACTGCAAACTTAGTGTCCAAGTTGTGCTTAGTGTAGTGACATAGGGGCAGTGGCATGGTGTGGAATTAAGTGGGGTGTTGTTATATGGTGTTTATTGGTGGCATGCATATGGGTAGTGTGGGTTGCTGGGGAGCATGTGGGTAGTGTATTGTGGTGTGGATGTACTGCATTCAGCCGAAAGGAAATGTGCATGAAGAAGACATTTGAGATCAACTCTGGTGTGAAATTCGTGAGTGTGAACCTAGAAGTCCCCCTGCAACCGGCCCCTGTAGTCACTGACCTGCTGCAGTTTCTTTGCTCTTCCTCATCCTCTCTTTGTGGACTGCAAACAAACACACACAAGCATTTACAATGCAATAGGTCTCGCAGTGACATTATTTTGAGCTATTGTTATTGTAAATGGCAATGTCTTCAAAATTTTTTAAAGGCATTGTTATTTACAATACCAAAATCAACACCTATTGCATTTGTTGTCTGTGAAGACGGCGCCACGCTTATTAAAGTAAAACAAAAAATGACATTGACTTTTATTTATGTTTTAAAAACCAAAACATAAAATACGGCATTGCCGTTTACAATGCCAGTAGCTCAAACTCACATAAATGCGAGACCTCTTGCATTGCAAATGCTTGTTTCACGTGGTCTTTGGCAAAGTCACTGAACCTGCAGTGGCACACTAGTCTAAATTGTAAATGTGTTTCTATCTAATATTTAGGAATAGAGATGTGGGTTTTCAATATTGTGATATAGCAGCAGCTCACTGATATTATGCAAATAATCTGTGACCCACTGAAATTTCTCAAATGTGAGTTTCTGTTTCACTGTAAAAGGAACTTTTTATGGATGTTGCATGGTGTTAAAAAAAACAAAAACATTTCTTTGTATATTGTCTGTAAATGGCTCACACACATTACCTGTATTAAAAAATAAACGAAAAGAAAGTGGTATTTAGAACAATCTATGTTTGAGAATAATTAACGGTCATTAGGGCAGGATTACGTGGAGAACAGAACAGGATCTATCAGCTGGCCTCTCTAAAAGGATGGGGCCCAGGGCCTGAGCCCACTTGCCCATGCCTTAAAACATCTCTGTCCAGAAGTTAGGAGGATAACAATCAATCCCTTTAGTAGCATGTTAAATGACGTTGAATACTAATCAGGGTACTCACACTCCTTTCAGTAACATATTGGTGTCCACAGAAAGTTGAAATCATGTCACCAACAGATTAGTGCATTGTAAGTACAGATGGTGTGTGAGAGAGAGCGAAATGGCAGAAGGGAGACGATAACACAAGCAAATCCCCGGTGTGTGCCTCAGTTGTGTACCTGATCCGCCACCATGCAACAGGTGGCAGTGAAACAAGAGCGCCGAAGAAATTGAATGAAAAGACAATAGTGAGGCAGGAGGTGGGAAAGAAAGAGGGGGTGGGCTAATGTGTGACAAAGGACGAGAGAGAGAGAGGGGGTTCATAAAAGTGACAGAGCCAGAGAGGATGGTGCAAGAAAAATTAGCATGAGAAAGAGAAGGGAGGGCAGAAAAAAGAAAGAAACCGTGGCAACGGGCACGTGGGTAAGAGAGCTCAAACCAGACTGTGGGGCTCAGGCGCGCGAGGAAGTAGCAGCATTCGTTAATATGTCACAAAACTTCAAAGTTCAACGTCCTCCTCCGGTTTGCTGACTAAGCTTCACCCTGCATTATTTCCACTTTTTGTTCATCCTATTCCGAGCTGATCGCACTGTGAAGGTGGGGTGTGTCAAAGAGATAACTGCTGCGTGAACTCAGAAGTTCACGGCCCTCCCTATCCGTGGACATCAGTGACATCCAGGCTCCGCGCCCCCGAGAGCGCCCCTCATCTGTACATACCAACTTCCACAGACACCAACTGACACACGCATGTAGACACACAAATACAAACCCACACCAACTACCCCAGACACACATGCACCCAAACACGCACGGACAACACCTCACATCCAGGCTCCGCGCCCCCGAGAGCGCTCTCATCCTCACATACAGGCTCCCACAAACACAGACACCAAGGGCCTTATTTATGAAAAGTGACGCATCGCTGCGTGAAAACAGTGATGCGTCACTTTTCACTGCGCACTCCTTGCGACACCAATGATGCGTCATATTTAATGTATGACGCATCATGTTGCAATGAGTTACAGATACGTCAGTATTTCTGACGTATCTGTAAGCTCAAAAGTGACGCATTGCTGGAGTGTGTCACAAAAGTGACGCAACTCCAGCAATGCGTCCTTTCACATGGGGAAAGCCCCATGTGAAAGGGCTTGCGTCAGTCTTACGCCTGCTGTGAGGCAGGCGCAAGATTTTGACGCAACAGCGTCCTAAAAGTGACGCAGTGAAATCTCATAGATTTCACCGCGTCACTATTACGAGGCTTTTTGCGGGGGAACGCCCCCTCTGCATACATTATACCTGACGCTGGTATAATGTGGCGCAGGGGTTTAAAAATTGACGCATCTACCTAGATGCGTCACTTTTTAAATATGGCGCAACAAGGCGCATGTTTTACGCCGCCGATGCGTCACAAAAAGTGACGCATCAGCAGCGCAAAACTGACGCAAGGCTTCATAAATGAGGCCCCAACTGACTAACGCACGGAGACACAAATAAAAACCCACACCAACAACCACAGATACCCACATAACCAGGGAGACCAACTCACATCCAGGCACCCTCCCCCCACCTAGAGCGCCCCTTATCTGCACCTACCGACCCCCACAGACACCAACAGATGCACGCATGTAGACACAAACAAAAACCCACATCAACAACCCCAGATACCCCATGCGGCACCCAGACACACACCGACACCAAGTCACATTCAGGCACACCCGAGAGAACCCCTCATCCGCGCCTACCGACCACCACAAACAAATGCCAGCCGACGCACGCACAAAGACACACAAATAGAAACCCACACAAACAACTCCTGTCACACACAAACGCACCCAGGTATACAATTAAAGACACATTTACCCCAAACACACACACACGTGTACGACCTCAGCGCCGTATTCTACTTTGCCCCTTGTAAATATATCTATGACAAGGATTTGCAGAATGTGACACACAATAGCGCGTAACGTCGGAGGCAAATCAACAGGAATGTAAAACCAGCGCTCACGCTCACGGAGAGGAGTGCAAGCTGTAGTGTGCTATGGGAGTGATGGACATATGGTAATGTCGCTCACTTCTGCAGCTTCTGATATCCCTAGCCCTGTGGGCCACAGCCTTCGTTATTTCGCACAACTTTCTGTTACTCTGCACAGCTTTACGAAGTAGAGAGACTGGAAAAGATACCAGCGTGTAGCACGGTAGTGGGAAACGACCTCCAGTTCTGTTTTCTTTGAACCCTAGGACTTTGAGTTTTTCATTTGTTGTTTAAATAACGGTAGGGGGAGGGAAAGCGAAGGCACGCCACCATGCTTGCACATCTGTTGTCCATACCAATGCACAATTTGTCCACCCGTACACGTGCACATGGAATCTGTATTGATTCCAAAAGGCCCTCGCATGGTGAGGGCCGCATATCCGCCCTGCTAACACCAGGCAAGACCAAAAAAGGAAGATAGGACTACAAACTAACGCATGCAAAAGGAAGGGGGTGGTGGGACAGCTGAAACAGCAAAGTTGGAGGGGGCTGTGGTACGTGGAAAATCATACATAAACACTGAGACAGGTTTACCACTTACTTGATTACCCAGATGTGAGACGACTGCCAACTGTGTCTCCCGCTAGATTTTTCAAGTGAAGTAACACTGCCTTGTTTATTGAACACTTGACTGCTAAAATTCTGCAATTATAAGCCAACAATGACAGGGAAAAATAAATCCAGGGGAGGGAGTGGCTGCATCGGCTTTAAACAAAAGCTGCATCCCAAGTTCCTGAACCTAACTCAATGGGGACTTCAATTCGCACTATGGAGGCCCCGCACTCCCCAGGCCCAGCAAGGGAGGTAGGCAACAACTCTTTTATGGCCTGAGCCCAGCCGGAACCTCCAGTATCTTCGCTGGCAGAAAATGAAACAGGAGGAGCCAGGAGTACCAGCCCTCTTGATGACACTCTAGTTCGGTGGGTGGGGTAGCAGTAACGGTCCTCCTGTGTTCCTGTTGTGAGATAATATCACCTAACACGTAATGACTAGGATGAGGACAAGAGTCTTAGGGGCAATAGAAATATATTTATCTATATATATAAAAACAAATGTATGTCTGTCTGTTTGCCCTTTATGCATTAACTACACCATTCATCCGATCGCCATGAAACTTTAGGAAGTTGTTGAGTACACTCCCGCGAAGGTTTCTGGCATAACATTTTTTTAAATATCGGCCCCCCAGGGCCCTCATAATCTTTCGAATACTGATGTACGCACCAGACGAAAAAATAACAAATCGTGTATCCACAAGCACTCGAATAAATAAATAGAATTGAAACAGCATTCATCCGATTGCCAGGAAACTTTGGGAAGTTATTGAGTACACTCCCGCGAAGGTTTCTGGCATAAAAAGTTTTTAAATATCGGCCCCCCCAGGGCCCTCATAATCTTTCGAATACTGATGTACGCACCAGACGGAAAAACGAAAAATCGTGTATCCACAAGCCCTCAAATAAATAAATAGAATTAAAAGGACACTTTGAATTGTTTTCCATATTAAAATGAATAAGTTTCAATAAAAATTACACAATGTAAATTGAATGTTATCATAACGAGATTCCTTGAATTTCCTTTCTTCGGAGATCGCAGCAACGCGCGATGGGTAAGCTAGTAATAAATAAATATAGACTATTTCACTGGATGTTTTTCTTTTACAGTAATGTCATTGAAACAGAAACTGAGGGATGTTACAAGGGCACATGAGCAGCATGTTTTGATCTTAGCAGTTTTGACTGTGTTGGAAAATGCTGATTTTATCTCACTGAAAGAAAAAAGTGGCGGGACATTTTTGGGGAAAAGGAAAATACAGAAGAGTTGGTGAGTTCCCAGTGCAAAATGTTCTTCCCTGGAGAGATCAGCAGACAAGAGTGGGAAATGGCCCACCTTCACTAAAGAGATGTTCATCTTTATTGCAACTTAATATCAGTTAGTGAATGACGTCATGAGGAACACTGCTGAAAGAAGCTGGCTATTGCACTAGGAGATGGCAAAATTTAATTAACCTCCACATCCACCGCGACTGGAAGCTGTGCGTCACATATAAGATTCATGTCCAAACTACGTTTGGGGCTGAAAGGTTAGTATCATAAATTAAATACTAATTCTATCACTGCTACAGCGTTCTTCCCATAGGAGGGAGCTAACGTATCACAAAGAGAGGGATCTCAACATGGTGACAGCAGAAGCTGTGATGCCTCTGTATGAGGGAGTGGAGCCCTCAGCCCCCATTAGTCTTATAATAGCTGAACGAAGCAACAACCAATGACAAGTTTGTCAAGGACGCCCGCGGCCCGCCTCCTTTGCCTTTAACAGTAGAGGAAGGGGCGCATGCTTTCGAAGAGACTCCCACACCCTTGCTCTGTGCACGCCATTTCATATGACTGCAAAACACACCAAGTAATGGGAAATTGCGCACTCAACTCCTGCCACTCTATAAAAAAATAAGGTCAGAGGCAGGAACGTGAATGAAAGGAAGCAGCTTTATCACTGGCCCGTGGCTGCCCTTTTTGTGCAGCGACAGAGTTCAACTGCGTTGTCTCTAGGCCAGGCTGTCAGCTCCAAGTGCAGTGCCCTGGTGGAACTTTAGCTTTTTACAGCAGGTGGGAGGAGTTGAGAGGTTGTTTTTGAGCCTTTCGCCTCAGCTGGTGCCCTCAGTCCAGCGCAAACAGCACAGGGAGCAGCACACCCACATAAATACATACTCCTGGAGAGGAGAGATAGCTGTCGGATCAAAACATGCGCCTCACCTCCTACAGAAGCCACTTTTGAATCAAGCATTTGCAATGCAATAGGTCTCGCATTTACGCGAGTTTAAGCTATTGGCATTGTTTAAATGACAATGCCTTTTATTTATGTTTTAAAAACTAAAATAAAAGTCATTGTTATTTGCAATGTCAATAGCTGAAGCCTTTTATTTATGTTTTAAAAACTAAAATAAAAGTCATTGTTATTTGCAATGTCAATAGCTGAAAATTGCGTAAGTACGTGATCTATTGCATTGCAAATGCTTGTTTCGTCGTAATGTTTTTCCAAAGAAATTCATAACAAAAATACATGCATATAAACATATATAAAGGGTTTTTCAGTACGCGATCTTCACAAGTTTCTCTCTTAAAGTGCCCTTCACGTTTGGTTTAGCCCTCCACAGCACAAGGACTGCGTCTGCGCACTTTATACATTCATGCCTTGTAAGTGATGCAGAGCTGATGTCTGGACCGCTGAGCAACACCTTTACTTCCGTTTTTTACTTTGCGGGAAAATATTTTGCATATGATTAGATATCAGTTTGCCAATGCCAGACCTACGTATTTACATAAAAGTAACCTGCGCTGTGTGCAGTTCTAGACACCGAGGCCCTTAATACTAGTTGAGAATACAAGTGTACCACATGGTTTTCAGTACTAATGCCACTTTGCATAATTACAAATATTACCATGGTTGGATTACCACATTTGATGACAATGTCATACGTGTTATTTCCACTTGCTTTTCATTTTAGACCAGAAAGGGCCTGAAATGCCGGAAACATTCAGTAGAACACACAGTAATACCCATTCTCCACGTTATTCCCCATTCCAGGCCTCTTACTTGTAATGGCCAGGAAATGGGGCGGAAATTCATCTGCTAGATGTAGTACTGGGCCTGGTTTTTCACCCCGTTTAACCTGCATGCGCGCTGCAGAGGCGAGACCTAAAAAGGTGGGACATGCACCCACCATTAGACATTTGCAGGCTACGTTTTTTTTAATGACACATACAAAAGCCAATCAACAGTGTGGGAGGAGTCAGACCCCACAAAGTACCTACAGCAGATCACCTGACAGCGCAAACGCTGTAGACTCGACCTAAAAAAGGGGAATTGCAAAGATCCTGATGCTACTGACAGATATCTTTACTAGATGATGTATTGAAAGTTGTCGGAAGAGTGTTGCTGCATAGAATCCTAGCCTGGGTGGAGGATCATAACTCTCTCTCAGATGTGCAGTATGGTTTCAGAGAAGGATTAGGGACCATAGAGCAGTGCTAAAACTCACATCTCCTTAGCAGTGTACAAGAGCGAAAGACTGCTCAGTCAGTTTGGCCTTTATGGAGCTAAGTCGTGCATTTAAACACGTCTAAACTTTGGCAGATCTTCATTGGAATTGGTATCGATATACCTCTGGTAGACCTTCTGCTAACCTCGCACCTGGATCTTTTGACAATGGTTAAATAAGGGGACCACAGTGAGTTCATAAAACCATTTATATTAGACAAGGGCGTCCATCAAGGATGTGTCCTTGCTTTTCTTTTGTTTATTTTAAATAACAAACAAATTAAATTCCTTTCTGGTAGGGCATGGGCAGAATATTGCCCGGATAAATTGTAAATCTGTTCCGGTGTTGCTTTATGCCGATGACACAAATTTACTGTCTTAAATTCCAAACAGACTTAAATGCCTAATAGTCACCATTGTCTTATTGATGGAAAACTTTGATTTTGAGACAACTTTCTCTAATTCACATGTTTTAGTGTGTGGTTGCAAATCTCTTACATCTAGAAGTTTTTATATTAAAGGAGAGCAGATCTTAAAAGTTCATCAGTTTTCTTAATTGGGGGCCACATTTGTCTCAGCTAGTACCTAAGCAGCTTGTATTACTGACAGTCTCCATAAATTCAGCTAGGCAGTGAGGACTTAGTTTAATTTCACAACTGATGAGTAGTAAACCTATTCTTCTGCTCTTAGAGACATAAGTTACAGTGCATTCCCGTCACAGGAGTTGGGCAAAGATTATGTAAAAGATTACATTAAGTTAGCTTCTCTGATACTGTGGATTTCCGTATGGATTAATCCTAAAGCTACGCTTAACTGGACAAAAATGGAATATTGTTCAAAACAATCGTAAGGGAGAAGGTAGGCCATTTATGTTTCATAATCCTTGTTCAATTTTAAAACAAATGACAAGCTATGGGCTAAGAGATCACTGGTCGCGTGAATGAGTTATCAGAGGAAGTGAGTAGAATTATATAAAACTTCAGTTAGACAATATATCATAATAAAGATGTCTTCAAGTTTGGAATGTATCTTTTGATTGATATACCTCCTTGGAAAAGAGCCCTTCTTACTACATTTACATTAGGTATTACTCGTGAGTATCTTTCCTTTCTCCAAGGACACTATAGTAGCAAATACATTTCCTGCATCTTTCCATTTAATGAGACTTCTACTCAAAAGCTGCGGCACTTTTTTTTCTGTCAACGATATCACTTGTTCAGAGTTAGATACTAAGGGCCATATTTATCAAAGGTTATGCGTCACTCTTGCGTCATGCAAGATGGCACAGGGCGAGTCAAAATCTCAAATGACATTTACCAAGCCATGCAAAGCCACCTTGCGTGGCCCTATGTAGCTCTGCGTGGCTTGTTAAATCTGGAGTAACGCAAGGCAGTCCAAGTTGCTGCTTTGCGCTACTCTGCCCCAGGGAGGTGTTCCATGGGTGGAGCGTGGGTGTTCCCACACATCCACCCATGGTTTTGGATGCATTCCCAGATTTACTAAGACTAGTAAACCAGGGACTGCATCAAAATTCGACACCTTTCCAGGCAAGGCATAACAAGGAGAAATATGTTTATTTCTCATCCTTTCCTCTTTTTTCGTGTGCTTCATTGTGCAGCACACATAGAAAAAGGAAAATGCTTCAGTGGATTGCTTTTGGGCAGGAAGGTGTATCTTCCTGTACAAAAAGTTCTGGCCTGTAATGCAGGCACCCTTGGACAACAGTGCAAGTGTGCCTGCATTGGGTTCGGCAGCCACAAGTGCACCAGGGCAGGGAGAGGGCAGTAATGCGCCATATGTTAGTAATTATGGTGCATTCCTGCTCTCTCCATTTGACAAGCTTAGCATAGCAAATTATCTTGCTGAGTTGTGATGCGCCCAATGATGATAAATCTGGTCCTACGTTTCCTCCTAACGCAGGCATAGATTTAATCAGAGTAGAGCAACTCAGTTTCCTGTTATTTGGAGCTGAAGTGTTTTCAGCTGTGGGAATCTTCCTTAAAGCTGCTGTCCATTGGTGTAACTTCATGCTTTTATAAATTATAAATTGATATGTATTTTAACCTTGTCTATTAGTATGTATATGTTTGTGTTTTTATGATTATAAATTTATAATGGAATTCATTTTATTGATTTGAACTGAATACTTATTATCTATTTACTAGATTACTACAGTCTCACAATGTAGCGCAGTGGCTAATTTAAAAAAAAAACATTTGTATTCTTTTTCTTAGCCATAAGTATAATACAATACACCAAAAGAGCACAGAGATAAAACACAATTAACCAATATCAAAACACATGAGAACACAGGGGATAGAGCAAACATTGTACAAACAAAACAAAATAGGAAAATGACATTAAGTTGGTTGATTACAAAGATGACTTAACATAAGAATTGTGTACATGACTACTTCTTAGACCCACTGAAGACTAGACCACACCCTGTTAAATTTTAACCAAGAGCATGCACCTCTGGCTTTAGCTAGCACTAATTCCATTTAATAAATTTTGCTAAGTAAGACCAAGAATTCATTAATACTTGGACTCACTCTTTAAATCCATACATGAGCAATGCATAAACGAGTGCATGCTATGATTGAAACTAGAGATCTCATAAGATTTCCCCGATCTAGTATTACCCCTAATACTATTTCCTTCTCTGTGATCTGATTATGAATGAATGAATGAAATAAAATGTATAGAGAGCGATGGCTACCCGGAGGCCTCCCAGCGCTACGAACAGGAGTAAACAGAAGAGATGAACATAGATCTATAACAGCCAGGTTTTTAAGAGCTTTTGGAATAAAAGCAGATTAGGGTATTTCCGCAATTGAAGTGGGAGGGCATTTCAAACGATGGCACCGTTATATGAGAGGGAGCGCCCACCACATCTGGCTCTCCTTATTCTTGGTTGAAGGGCAAGAAAAGAGGCAGTTGACCGAAGGTCTCTCCTCCGTTGATAAGGAGTGATCAGAGATTGGAGAACGGACAGGCCTTTCTTCCAGAAGGCTTTATGGGCCAAGCACATAGCCTTAAACTGAATCCTTTCCCTAATCGGCAGCCAGTGCAAGCTCCTTAAAGCCTGTTTAAGGGCTGCCAACGAGGAATATGAAGGAGTCTGCGGGCAGCACAGTTCTGAAAAAATTGGAGCTTGTTGATGGTGTAATGCGGGGCTCCCAGGTATAAGGCATTCCCATAGTCCAAGCGAGAGAGGATCAGAGCTTGAACCATAATATTTCTAGCGTGGAGAGGGAGAAGGGAAAGGACCTTTCGAAGCATCCTTAGTAGGCCGAAGCACATCGCTGAAAGCTTCACTGCCTGATGATGCTAAGTAAGAGAACAAGCAAGCCAGACACCAAGGCTCTTAATCTGGTCTTTAGGGGCCGGGCCGGGCCTAGGCAATCTGGCCAAAGAGATGCCGGATTAAAGGAAGGGGAGTTGCCCAGGAGCATAAGCTCCGTCTTGTCCCCGTTGAGTTTTAAGGCAGGAGAGATTCATCCATTTGGCAACCTCCTCTAGGCAGCAGCCTAGGGTACGAGATGACCACTCGGGGTGGTTAAACACCACCATGAGCTGAGTATCATCTGTAAAGGTGATGATTTTTATACCAAATGGATGGACAATCTCTGCCAAGGGTCTCATATAGACATTAAACAGTGTGGGGCTCAGGGCAGAGCCATGTAGGCCCCCACAACTGAGAGGCAGCTGGTTGGACATAACATTTCCCTAAAGAACCTTAAAAGAGCTTTTACTAAGAAAAGACTGCAGCCATGCTACTGCCAATCCAGATACTCCTAAATTCCTGAGTCTAAGGATCAGAGTATTATGGTTAACAGTGTCGAAAGTGGCACTGAGATCAAGAAGAAGAATTACTGCAGTGCCCCCCCTGATCTAGAATCCTTCTTGCTTCCTCTATCACTGCAAGAAGGGCAGTCTCATTACCAAGCTGGGGACAAAATCCAGTCTGGGAGGGGTGAAGTAAATGATTAGATTCCAGAAAGGCTACAAGTGTAGTATTTATGTGTCTCTCTAAAATCTTACTCACCCAGGACAGAAGGGAGATGGGGCGGTAGTTAGCCAAATTGGCTTGATCAAGATTAGGTTTTTTAAGAAGGGCGTTAACTATTGCACACTTCCAGGCCAATGGCACTTCACCTGTGGAGATTATCATGACCTACCAGTGTTGCAAGTGCATAGATTCCGTCAGATCAGAATGTATTCAGCCTTGGGAAGGTGACGAACATATGACGTAAGTCTGCAGCATACTCTTGGCATTTTGGGCAGCATGACTTAACAGATGGTTGGGTCATAGCCCTCTTAGAAATTAGCTCAGGAGTATAATAAAGCATAAACATAATCCTATGTTGCTGAAGTTTCAAATTAACCCATTTGCCTCAGCCGCGATTCCACGGCAGTGTGGCACTTCCGCAAAACGGCCGGGGCTGCGTCAGCCATTGGACGTGCGCAGCACTACGAGGGTAGTGCTCGCGACATCCAACGGATGACGGCAGCACTTAAGGGGTTAGCTGACGTCACAGCCGAATCTATAGTTTCTAGAAATTCTTGCACTTCCTCTTTTCTTATGTCAGTTTCAAAAATCCGACAAAGCTTAACTGCAATCTGTATGCCGTCATCGCTAACAGCAGCTAAAAGTTTCTGGTAGACTTTTCCAATAGTACCTCGGCCTGAAGTCTGAAAAAATACAGATTGTACCTCAGACGGACTCGGCAAATCTAATAGGCCTAAGCCGTGAGTAAAATAGTCTTTTACATGCAAATACTTCTAAAATGAATTCTGTAACACCCCAAACTCCTCTTTCAAGGATAAAAACTATTGAAATCCTTGTCCGTCATACAGCTGCCAAAGTTGTGTTATGCCGTTACGCTGCCACCCTCTCCCAACATGATCATGAAATATGTCTGGCAATATAGAATTTCCCCATAACATAGTATATGCATGCAACTCTGGCAATGTATAGACCTTACAAATATCGTGCCATATCCTGGTAATATGTCTAACTACCTTAAATCAGATCCTCTTGTAGTAGTTAGGATGGGCCATTTTATATAGTAAAAACCCTGTGTTTGGTCCACAGGCCAGTTGATATGAAAGCCAAGTTGTGCCAGTGCCGGGCCCGTTAAGTAAGCTTTGAATTCGGCCAACAAATGCGGCCCAAAAATATAATTTAAGATCTGGGAGTTTAAAGCCACCTTGTATATATGATATTTTAATGTACCGAAGAGCTCTCCTTGCATGCCGATAGCCCCATATAAAACTACCTACACACTCTCTAAATGCTTATAAAACATCAACGGCACCCTTAGCAGGATGGTACGATATAAGTTACAATGTTGCACCTTCAAAGTATGCCAACAGGTGCCAACTATGCAATATTGCCACCACCTTTTTAAGCGATGGCTCATAGTTTGATGCGACCATGTCGTCAACTTGACAGCTGAGGCAGACTCCAAGATATGTTGCCGTTCTTGTAATTCCTAGTGTTTCTGGGGCCATTCCAGATTGGAAGTTTAAAATTGTCTGTGTCTTATTCAGATTTCGTTTGTAACCGAAAAAAGAGTCACATCGCTGCGCCTCTTGTAAAATTTCGGCTATCGCATTTACTGGTCTAGTAGAAAAGATTGCAATATCATACGCATAAACGGTTAGTTTTAATTCCAGCCCATTAAGAGACACTGGAGGAATCATTTTCTTCAATAATTTATAAAATGTTCAATGTAAAGAGCGAACAGTAATGGGGATAGCGGACAACCCTGACGCGTACCCTTTTGAACAACAAAGTAAGATGAGGAGAGGCCATTGAGCTTAACAGCAGCTGTCGGTTTGCTATAATGTTTCTGTATCACCGAGATGAACCTTTGACCGAGGCCTAATGATGACATAGTCAGCCATAAAGCCCCCCAAGCCACTCGGTCAAAGGCCTTCTCAGCGTCCAACATCAACATTCCAATATGCTGATTTAATTGGCCAGATACGTCGAATGCGGCAATAGCTGTATTAATGTGCTCAGCCGTGTCTCGGCCAGGGACAAAGCCATGCTGTTGTTCCGAAAATAAAAAGTGAATAACTGGAGCCAGGCGAGAAGTGAGGATTTTTGAGAAGATTTTTGCGTCTGCATTAATCAGCAATATAGGCCGATATGAACTCATATCCTCTACCGGTTTCCCTTTTTTTAGAAAGACTATAATATTGGTAATATTCCAGGAGGAGGGGGCATCCTCCCCTTGAATACATTTATTGCACAGTGCAAGGAAGACTGGCACCAGTACATCTTTAAAGATTCTATAAAATTCAAGCGGGATAGTATCTTCGCCAACAGCCTTGCCTGTTGGCAAAGCGCGAATTGCTTCCTCAATTTCCCCAAAATCAACAACTTTTTGCAAAGGCTCAGAAAGCAACGGGTTCAGAACAAGCATTGCACTCTCTTGTAAATAGTCCAAAACAGTTTGCTGGCTAGAAGATTTAGAATCACCGTATAAATTAGCGTAAAATACCCTAAATTGTTCCACTATTTCTATGGATCGAGTATAGGCTAGACCGTCTGCCCCTTTGATTAATTTAATGTGTGATCTAGCCTTTTGATAGGCAATCTGATTAGCCAGCAAACGACCAACCCTTTCCCCATATTCTTATTGTTTAGATTTGAACTTATTATAGTTATTTGCTACTTAATCCCTTAACCTTCTCTTAAGCTTGGCTCTCACATCAATAACCTGCTGATAAATCAGCTGATCACCTGTATCCTTTGAAACAATGGCTCTGGCATGTTGTTGCTCCAAATCTAGATTAAACCTGTGTCCTGCTCCACCAAAAATACACCCTGCAGATTCTGTTTTATGATATATTGCATTGTAGCCCCTCTTACATAGGCCTTCAGACAATCCCATACTATTGCAATAGATGCCGTGCCCCGCTTATTCTCTATATACTCCCCTTATGTTACTCGCATGACTTTCAAGTAATCTGGATTGCTGAGGAAATGTCTAGGAAAAGAGAATTCCCTTACTAATTCTTTATCCCCTGGCTGAATCTGCACTGTTAGCGTTACTGGATTATGGTCTGATGTACTTTTAGGACATACCTCAATGGATACATTTTCTAGCATAGTATTAATAATAAAGATCATGTCAATTCTGGAATACTGTTTGTGCGGAGACAAAAAGAATGTGTATCCCGGTACAGTTGGAAATAATCTCCTCCAAGCATCCTCTAGTTGATGTATATGGAGTAGTTCTAATATAGCTGCCCTGGTCCGGCCCATTCTAACACAAGTTGAAGTATTAGTAGTATCAATCTTCTTGGCTAAAACATAATTATAGTCTCCCATAACTATCAGCTTGCCTGCCCACTCCAATAGTTCAGAACATAAGTAAGCGATAACCTCAGGGCAGTCAGTATTAGGGCCATGTACCATACATACCGTACCCTTATGCCCAAAACTCAGCAGTTGGGCAATTGCCCATCTCCCTTTAGAATCGGCCAGTATTCGGAGCCCAGTAGCTCTGCAATTCTTGGACTTCCATAAAGCCACCCCTCTAATAGAAATCGATTGCGAAGTACATACAAGTGTATCATACCCGAGCTGATTTAAATGAGCGCTTTTCCTAAAAGCTAAGTGC